>NC_073304.1:132920291-133220291 GCF_027595985.1 Sorex araneus | reverse complement strand
TTAAACCATCCTTGCATACCCGGGATGAATCCCACTTGGTCATGGTGTATGATCTTTTTGATGAGTTGTTGAATTCTGTTTGCTAATATTTTGTTGAGAATCTTCGCATCTGTGTTCATCAGGGATATTGGCCTGTAGTTTTCTTTTTTTGTGGTGTCCTTGTTTGCTTTTGGTATTAGGGAGATGTGAGCCTCATAGAAACTGTTTGGGAGGGTTTCTGTTTATTCAATTTCCTGGAAAAGCTTGAGAAGAACTGGCAATAGATCCTCTTTAAATGTTTGGAAGAATTCGCTAGTGAATCCGTCTGGGCCTGGGCTTTTGTTTTTGGGAAGACTTTTGATTACCATTTCAATTTCCTTGATGTTAATAGGACTATTCAGGAACTCCAGGTCTACTTGGTTCAGCCTTGGGAGATTATAGGAATCCAGGAATTTATCCATTTCTTCTAGGTTCTCTTGACAAGGTTGGCAAAACCCTCCACGACAATGAAGCCAAAGGTATCTTCAAAGCTGACACGCCACTGGCCAAGCAAGTGAAAACAGAGATAAATAAATGGGACTATCTCAAACTAAGAAGCTTCTGCACCTCAAGAGAAACAGATCTACAGAATGGGAAAGGATATTTAAGCAGTACCCATCTGATAAATGGTTGATAACAAGGATATACAATGCACTGGTTGAACTCCACAAGAAGAAAACTGCCAACGCGATCAAAAAATGGGGTGATGAAATGAACAGAAACTTTCCTAAAGAAGAAATCCAAATGTCTCAGAGGCACATGAGAAAATGTTCCACATCACTAATCATCAGGGAAATGCAGATCAAAACAACCATGAGATATCATCTCACACCACAGACACTGGCCCACATCCCCCCCCAAAAAAGCAACCGGTGTTGGCGTGGATGCGGGAAGAAAGGGACTCTTCTTCACTGCTGGTGGGAATGCTGACTGGTTCAGCCCTTTTGAAAAACAATATGGACGATTCTCAAAAAATTAGAAATTGAGCTTCCATTTGACCCAGCAATACCACTCCTGGGAATATATCCCGGAGAGGCAAAAAGGTATAGTAGAGATGGCATCTGTATTTCTATGTTCATTGCAGCACTGTTTACAATAGCCAGAATCTGGAAAATATCAGCGTGCCCCAAAACAGATGACTGGTTAAAGAAACTCTGGTACATCTACACAATGGAATACTATGTAGCCGTCAGAAAACATGAAGTCATAAAATTTGCATATAAATGGATCAACATGGAAAGTATCATGTTGAGTGAAATGAGTCAGAAAGAAAGAGACAGACATAGAAAGATTGCACTCATATGTGGAATATAATGTAACTGAGAAGTACAAGTTGGCAACGATGCAACTTCTGGCAGATATCTCTCTGGATTTAGTTACTAAAATACTAAAATACAGAAACCCAAAACCGTGAGGCCGCTAAGTGTGGTCACTCGACCTCATACCTCTTCATCCTCAGCAATAGAAAACAAATTATCTAATGCTTCCTTTTCAGCGGGTCTGACTTTAGGGGAGAGACTCTCCAAACAATAATAGTGAGTTTTGTTGAAATATTGTATGCAATCAAAGTGAAAGTAAAGTGAAATTTATTAGTTACACAGGCGGGGGGGATAAGGGTGGGGGGCCTAGGGGCATGGGGGGGTTAGGGGTGTGGGGATGTAGGGTGGAGTTATACTGGGATTCTTGGTGGTTGAATATGTGCACTGGTGAAGGGATGGGTATTCGAGCATTGTATAACTGAGATTTAAACCTGAAAACTTTGTAACTTTCCATATGGTGACTCAATAAAAAAATTTTTAAAAAATAATAAAAAAAATTAAAAAAAATAAAAATTCTTTCTAACAAAGAATGCTGCTTTATTTCCACTAATATTTTTATTAAAACTTGTTAACATAGAGAAATGTTGAAAGAATTGTACTGCAAAACCTCATCTATTTTTACTGCTTTCTATTATTAGCAATTTATTGTATTTGCTTAATCATTTAACCACACATCCATTCATTCATCCATCTACTCATCCATCTATATGTCCCATTGATTAATTCATCTCATTTTTTATGCATTTTGAATTTACAGAGTGTAGAACACTTCTTCTTAGTATTGTAGTATATTATTAACCAGAGTTCAGAATTTATAGTTTAATTTTTAAGTGAAATTTACTTGCAATTAAATATATGCATCTGAAGTATATGATATGTCATGTGACAAATGTCTACATTTTTTGCAGTTCAATTCAGACATACATCAAACTAGAGAGCAAAAGAGCTCTTCATTTTCCCTTTTCTGCTTTTTGGGTCACACCCAGAGATGCTCAGGGGTTACTCCTGGTTCTGCACTCAGAAATTACTCCTGGAGGTGCTTGGAGGACCATATGGTATGCTGGGGATCGAACCCTGGTCAGCTACAGCGTACAAGGCAAATGCCCTACCCACTGTACTATAACTTTGGCCCCAGAAAATTCTTTTATATCCTTATCAAGTCTTTGCTTAATAGGATCCGTTCGTTTGATTTTTTTTTAACCATAGGATAATTTTATTGGGTCTATAACAACATATTGTTATAGACTGTATATTGAGTATGTTATAGACTGCAATTGAGTAAATTATTTTAGCTTAGAGAAATGTTTTATCAAATGACCTTGTATAGGAGCAATACATGGTCTTACTCCTCTTCCTACATGGTTAATTCTATAAAGCTTTGAATGCATTGCATTACCATCTCTGAGATCTCTGCCTTGCACATAACAGGGATTCAGTATGCACTTGCTAAACTAAGGGGCAGAATTGTTAAGAGAATTTTAAACAGTAAAGAAAAATGCATTCCTGTTTTGTGCTATGTTGGATTGAAGACAAAGGAAAAATCACACTTTTAAGGTCTTACATTTGGTGAAGTGTGTGCTACAGATTCTGCTGTTTGTAGTTGTCCTTTGTCTTTTGGCAAAGGATAGATAGGGCTGGTGGGTTTGTAAACGCCTTCTCAGTGTCACTGTGTTTTGTGGCAGAGAGCAGCAATTCCTATGTGCAAACTGGCAAAACTCTTACTAATCTTTACAACCCCAAATGACAACATAATGGAGAATTTTCACGATCAGGATGAGTGTCTTAAAGAGAATCCTTGAATCAACGCTGGACTGCAAGTTCATACTCGAACTCCCCATGGAGTCAGGCTGAAGCCCATTCAGCTGAGATACCATCTTTGCTCAGCTTTTTTCCCCACCCTCTCCCTGCCCTATGCTATTCCCTTGCTTTCTCCATTTCCCCTGATCTCCCTCTTCAATAAATCACATGTACAGTAACCCTGTCTTATGATTAAAAAAAGAAAAGAAAAAGGAAGAAAAGAATCTTCAGGTATGACTATGGTTGTGGGTGGAAAAGAGAGAGCTTAATGTGTGTTCACCCATTTATAAGCAAATCAGCAATTCCTATGGGAATTTCCATAACAAAAATAAGTATGTGTTAGACTCATTCTAGAGGATTGCCTTTTTTGCACAGCAATAGCAATGTGATAGGAAATTTGAAATATATAAAACAATTTGGCAGAATTAGATACATTTTCTTTGTTTTTCAGTAGCTCGGGATTTCATAAGGGAAAGATCATATACTGTCACTTTTGGGGGAGTCTGGTAACCTATGATTACTGATATACCTTCAAAACTTGCTAATTCAGTGTATCAATTCTTAGTTTAATGAATTACATTTAACATTGTGTTGGGATGCTAACTATATTACCCCTAAAATGAATCATAATTTGATTGGCCATGAAATTAATGCTGCTTTAGATATCTCTACTTCCTTTATTTTAATTTACACAGTTTAGTGGCTAGAAATAAGCATTCGCCTCATAATTTGATAATCATAAGCCATGTTTGTAGGTAGTAAGCCAAATAGGCTATATTTTAATTGTTGGTCTTCAAATTCTATTTCTGTTCAAAACAGTTAAACTGGCTTTTAAAAAAAATCGACCCCTCTGATCTCCTTTACACTTTGCTCTATGCCTTCTCCTGGGTTGTAATTTATCAACATTGTGATTTTCCATTTTGTTATAGTTTAGACTTTAAGACAGAGTGAGTCGGGTAAAGGAGTCTAAATTGCAGCACTGTTGGGATGTAGCCTGGAGGATGGGTTGGCTTCTGTGCTCTTTGGAAGTACAAAAAATCCCACTTACTTTGTTCTGGAAAATGATTCACAGGAGCCTTCACAGACAGATTTCATGCTGAAGCATGTCCTCCCCTTTCTCCGCCTCCCTACACCCCCCCCCCCCCGCCCTGCACATACACATACACACAATGTACTTCTCTCTCACACAGTGTACTTAGAATAATGCTTTATAAAGTATTTGTTTAAGCATTCTTGTTTGTTAGTTGCCAAAGTGATGTGTGAACCTTGATTAGTTTATCCATAGAGAAATTGATAGAGAATTTCATGGCATTGCCTGTGGTGGCCAGTGAGGAATCCCTAACTCAACTTTGTATTTCTTCCCACTGGGTAAATGATTCCTCAGAATAGTTAATAGGGTGTTGAAACCTGCACAGACAGAAATGCTAATGTCTCTGCCAAATACCTACGATTATCAGCTCAATCTTTAGCAGTTGGAATCTGACATAAATCCTTCGAATATATTAAAGCAGGCCACAGTGGCTGGCAGAAAAGCTTGTTATGTTGACCTTGGGCAAAGCCTTACCTGACAGCAATTCAATAGAAAGATGGGTGCCAAGACACTGTATTTTTAAAAAGAAGAGAATGAAGCGGCTCTTTTAGTTTAGCTTTTACTGATATACAAAAGCAGGATTTAGCCTGCAGTATATGAACCACGTTCCATTGCAACCCTGAGAGAGAGGGGCTTTATGCCAAGGTCAAAGAGAGAGGGGCATTTGGATGCCCATTATTGTTTCCTTCTCCATCAAGACTTAAAATGCTTAATGACGTTGTGTTTCTGCAACAGAGTTTTATTGCCACACACTATTATATTTTGGTACAAAATGGATAGAAGATTGTGTCTCTAAGATTTCTTGTGGAATTTGGAGTGGGTATATGTTGAATAAAATCAACAGAGATTTCCCAATGATGATTAACAGTAGAATATAAATTCCCTACACAAAACATCAAGGAAAGGGTATCATTTATAAAATTACTAAAGACTACTTCTCATTCAAAGGCTATTTTAAAACTGTCAAGACCAAGCATTAAATACTGATAAATAATAATGTTTGGGGCAAGTTGGATAAATGCAAATTGCAATTAGTTTTATCATTTGTTTTTTTAAACAAGTCTACCAGAAAAGTTAAAATTAAATCTGTGATTCTCTCTGCCCTTGGAGAAGCCCATGTTCTCTCTTGAGCACTTTATTCTCTCTCTCTCTCTCTCTCTCTCTCTCTCTCTCTCTCTCTCTCTCTCATTCTCTCTCCCTCCAGACCTTCAAGAACTCTCCAAATAAAATCTGCTTTACTTAAAAAAAAAATTAAATCTGTGTTCCACATTTCCTTTCTAGTGATGCATCCTTCCAATGCCTTCTTAACCCATTGGGATTGAAACAAATAATGTGGCTTAGAAGGTTCTCTATGGTCTTGTATTGATGGTCTTTTTCAAACACTGCTTTCAGCAACTGTGACATGCGTGCTTCACATTAATGACCCTCATCTCCTTACTCTTTCCTGAATGTATAAAGATTCTTTCCCTTGGGGACTTTGCATGTTGTTCATTCCACTGGAAATGCCCTATTTCTCCTTCACCACATTTCAGGGAAGGATCACTACTCATCTTTACCCCACCTCCAGTAAACTTCCATCTTTCTGGTGCTCAGTATCCCCTTATCTTGCCTTATTACCAAAATGTCTGAAAGTATATTGATTGTATCCTGAAAAAACACAAATGTCTTTAACTAAGAGAAGGCTTTACAGCTGGCTGAATCCAGTAGGGATTATGTCATCAGAGCTACCACTGAAAATTTCAGAGATTTTTCAAACTGCTTTTAAAACATAACCATCATTGAAATTAAATGATCAAAGCTTTAATGAAATAAATTGCATTTCAGAAAGGTAACAAAGACAACCCTCATAACTTTTTAATATCTTTTTACATTTTAGTTTTGTCCATTTTTAGGGTTTATATCTATGGTATCTGTAGAGTGGAATTGCTGCACAATGGTGTAGTATGACCATCTTTCACTAACTATATATCAGTAGTTTGAAATTGGCCATAACAGATATATTTATGACACAAAAGTAGAAAATGCTACAAATTGGACCTCTCTTAGGGGTAGTGGTGGTGAAGGGGGTCCATAAAAGAAACTACTAGCACCCAGTTGGTCAGGATGCTGTATCTCCACAGTCTTATCCCCAGTGTTTGCAACCACAGGATTTAACACATTTGTATTCTATAGAAATGGAACGATAATGAATGGGACTCATAAAAATAACAGTACTTTGTGGGCTGAGTTATTTCAAATAATTTGATATGGGAGAAATATATCTAAAATGATTTGGAATATTTAAAAATTATGTGTGTTAAGATGTGTGTTATTGTGTATGTATGTGTGAGTACACAGCAGCATCAGAGAGAGTGTGTGTGTGTGTGTGTGTGTGTATGTGTGTGCATGCATGTGCATATATGCATGTCCAGCATCTGGCACATACTCTTTTTTTTTGTTCAAAGAAAGCAAATGAGCAAGAGAATTAAAAAATGGAGATTTTAAAAATTAATTTAGGGGTGGTGAATGGAAAAATTTGCAATTCAGGCATAAGGAGAGGAATGAGATTCATTTTTGCAGGCTGCAAAGTTTAGCAAAACTCTGGATTTCTGGGCAAATTGATGCTTATTGTTCTGAATTAATCCAGACCAATCTGTTGACACCATGCTCCTGAATTGGCCCAGCAGTGGTGACTCTGAGCTGCCTCTTCTCCTACCTCTCATTGTTTTTTTGGCTCTTTAGGGAATACCCAGTGATGCTCAGGGGTTACTCCTGGCTCTGCATTCAGGAATTATTCCTGGCAGTGCTCAGAGAACCATATGGGATGCCAGGAATCGAACCTGGGTCAGCTGCATGCAAGGCAGATACCTGCTCTTCTATCACCCCAACGTTATCCCTCTCATTTTGGAACACCTCAGGATCTATGGATCTTCTTGAAGGCATTGTGATTTTCATTAATGGTTTCCTTTGGGGACCTCAGGACCAGGGTATTGCAATAACTGCTGAATAGATTGCTGAATTTTTAGCAGCAGCTATTCTGTCCACCTGCCTGTTCTTGCAAGTGAATTACTTGGAATGGAGACTCAGTTTTATATTTTTTAAAACATATATCTTAGGGGCCGGAGCGATAGCACAGCGGGTAGGGCGTTCGCCTTGCACGCGGCCGACCCGAGTTCGATCCCCGGTATCCCATATGGTCCCCCAAGCACCGCCAGGAGTAATTCCTGAGTGCAGAGCCAGGAGTAACCCCTGAGCATCGCTGGGTGTGACCCAAAAAGCAAAAAACAAACAAACAAACAAAAACATATATCTTATTAGAGGCATATTGATATGGAATGACAACTTTAGTCTTTTTCTCTAGGTTTTGTTCCACTGCATCAAAAATACCCATACAGGGGCTGGAGCAATAGCACAGCAGGTAGGGCATTTGCCTTGCACGCAGCCCGACCCAGGTTCGATTCCCAGCATCCCATATGATCCCCTGAGCATCACCAGGGGTAATTCCTGAGTGCAGAGCCAGGAGTGACTGTGGATCTCCAGGTGTGACCCAAAAAGCAAAAAAAAAAAAAAAAAGACCCATACAGCCAGTGCAGAATTGCCCTATCTGATGCCACAGAGAACAAAGAACTTAATATTGATGTTAAAACTGAAGAGAAGGTAACATGGAAAAGGTCTTTATAGGCATAGCTTCACGTGCCTTTCAACTGGTACTACTAAGGGCCAGAGTGGTAGTAGAGCAGCTAGAACTTTTGCTGTGCGTTTGGCTAACCCAGGTTCGATCCCTGCACCACACTTTTTCCCCCTAGAATGGTCAGGAGTGATTCCTGAGCTCAGAGTCAGGAGTAAGCTCTAAGCAATGCCAGCGTGTCCCCTAAACAAACCAAACAAACAAACAAACAAAAAAACAAAAGAAAAGAAAAAAACCAACAGATATTGCTAGGATTGGTTTTTACTCTATGTTCTTTTTGCTTCTTTTAAGTAAAAATGTTCTGTGTTGACTTTCTTTTCTAACAATTGCTCCCCACAGACTTTAGCTAACACAGACCTTCCAGACCTGGCTATTTCTGGGTTTTAATTCCCATGGATAATGTTGAGAATTTCTGTCCTGGAAGATTAAAATAAAACCTGTAAAGAAATAACTCTCTATTCTTTTTTTAATTTGCTAGTAAATATGAAACTACTTTGGGGGCCTGAGCCATGGGACAGCTGGTAGAGTGCTTGTCTTGCACAAGGCCCACCAGGGGTTTGATCCCTGACACCTCATACACTCCTCCAATCCTTTCAGGAGTGATCTCTGAGCAGAGTCAGGGATAAACTCTGAACACTGCTGGTGTGACTTGAAAACAAAACAAAACCCAATAATAGGCTTAGTTCTCCATAACAAGGAGGTAGGTGTGTATCCTTGCTCATGGGAGCTCTACCCTTGTGTAAGATCTGATTGTGTCTGACTGACAGTCTCCCTGCTATATGCTTCCAGGCAGAAATTGAGAAGTCACTGAAAAAAAAATAATTCGAATCAGGTCTTTAAGGGTACATGACAAGATCGGAACTGGAACTTTTCGTTCTGAGAAATAAGGATGTCACATTTATACTAAGTAAGGTTCCCTTGGTAAGTGTGGGATCCACGAATGACCCCTCTGGCGCCGTAGACCTTTTTCCTCCTTGTCAACGTGATGCATTTAAGCACCAAAGCCTGCTGGCAATTGTCTGCGCTCAGAGTGAGACAGTGATGTAATCCTGATTAAAATAGTTAATAAGGAATTAATGAGAGGTTATCTCCTTGTCTTCAATCATTTCCTGGTGAGAAGATTCTCTATCTGAACTCATTAGAGCTGTTCCTTTGCAGCTACCAAAATTACCCTGTTTTGAAAGTACTAAGAGCTTTCAAGAAGCAAACTCATTACACTTCACTATGCAGAATAAGACAATAGTACATAAAAGGTTTTTTTCCCTATTTTAAGCTAAAGATCATGTACAATGTTGCATACTTGAAAATTTATTCTAGTATGTTAATTTGTATCATAGTTATTTTTTAATTTATACAGGGATGGGATTTTTGTGGTTATATAATGGAAAAGCGAGGTCACTTGGGTCTTTATCAAACATAGTTTTATGTAAAGATGTACTTTTATGCATCTATCAGAGATATATGTGTATATATTTATATATGATACATCTATGTAAATGTAGATATATGAAAACAATCTCATTATGAAAGAACATTTATGCAAACATTCATCATGTACCTTCTATGTTGTGAAAAGTGGAAGGCTCAAACGTTAGGAGAGTTTTGTTGGTAGAATCCAATGAGTTAAATACTCTGTTTTTTTCTTTTTCTCTATCTTGTTTATTTCACTTAGCACAATATGCTCAAGATTTTTGCAAATGACATGCTTTCATACTTTCTTTTTTAAAATATGTTTTTTATAGAATCATTGTGAGATATAGTTACAAAGCTTTCATGATTCAATTTCAGTCATTCAGTGATCAAACACCCATCCCTCCACCAGTGCATACAATGTCCCCAGTATCCTTCATGCCATGCCCACCTGACTCTACCCCCTGCCTTTAGAGCAGACAATTTCCTTCTTACTCTTTATCAACTTATGGACATTATGTCTCTTAATACAGATACTGAGAGGCCATCATGTTTGATCCTTTATCTACTTTCAGCACACATCTACTGTCCCCAGCAATCCCTCCAAATATCATTGATTTAATAATTCCTTCTCTATACCAGTTGTCTTCTCCCCCAGCTCATGGGACAGCCTTCCAACCATGGAGTGATCTTACTGGCCCTTTTCTCTACTGTCCTTGGGTCTCATATTATGTTATTTTACATTCCACAAATGAGTGCTGTCATTCTATGTCTGTCCCTCTCTTTGTTACTCATTTCACTTAACATGATACTTTCCATGATCATCCACTTAAAAGCAAATTTCATAACTTCATCTTTCCTAACAGCTGCATAGTATTCCATTGTGTAGATGGACCATAGTTTCTTTAACCAGTCATCTGTTTTTAGGCACTTGGGTTGTTTCCAGATTCTGGCTATTGTGAACAGTGCTTCAATGAACATACAAGTGCAAATGTGCTATTTTGTACCCCTGGGATATATTCCCAGAAGTGGTATTGCTGGATCATATAGTGGCTCAATTTCTAGGTTTTTGAGGAATGCCCACATTGCTTTCCAGAAAGGCTGGATCAGTCGGCATTCCCACCAACAGTGAATGAGAGTCCCTTTCTCCCAGCATCTGTGCCAGCACTGGTTGTTCTTGTTCTATTTGATGTGTGCCAGTTTCGGTGGCATGAGATGTTTGATTTCCATCTCCCTGATAATTAGTCATGTAGAGCAGTTTTTCGTGTGTCTTTTTGCCACTTATATTTCCTTTTTTGATGAAGCTTCTGTTCATTTCTTCTTCCCATTTTTTGATGGGGTTGGGTTTTTTTTCTTGTAAAATTCTATCAGTGTTTTGTATATCCTAGATATTAAGCCCCTATCTGCTGGATATTGGGTAAGTAATTTTTCCCATTCTGTGGGCCCTCTCTGTACTTTGTTCACTATTTCTTTTGAGTTATAATAGCTTTTCAGTTTGATGTAGTTCCATTTGTTTGTGTTTGTTTCCACTTTCTCGGTCAGTGGTATTTCATCCTTGAAGATGCCTTTAGCTTCAATGTCGTGGAGGGTTCTGCCTACATTTTCCTCCATGTACCTTATGGATTCAGGTCTGATATTGAGACCTTTAATCCTCTTTGATCTGACTTTTTCTGCTTAGCATTAGACAGAGGTCTGAGTTCATTTTTTCTTTTATGTAGCTGTCCAGTATTTCCAGCAACACTTGTTGAAGAGACTTTCCTTGCTCCACTTCACATTTCTTGCTCCTTTATCAAAGATCAAATGCTCATATACTTGAGAGTCTGTGTCAGAATATTCAACTTTGCTTCATTGATCTGTGGGTCTGTTTCTATTCCAATAGCTTGCTGTTTTAATTACTACTGCTTTGTAGTACAGTTTGAAGTTGGGGAAGGTGATGCCACCCATGTTCTTTCGTTATTCGTGGAGGTTTAATTTATTGTTCTATATGAATTTAAGGAGTGTTTTGCTATTTCTTTGAAGAATGTCCTGGGTATCCTTATAGTGACCACATTGAATCTGAACAATGCTTTGGAGAGTGTTTCCATTTTGACAATGTTAATCCTCCCTGTCCATGAGCAGGGGATTTGTCTCCATTTTCTAGTGTCTTCTTTTATTTCTTGAAGTAGTACCTTGTAGTTTTCTTTGTATAGGTCCTTCACCTCTTTGGTTAAGCTGATTCCAAGGTACTTAATTTTTTGAGGCACTATTGTGAATGGGATTTTTTAAATATCTCTTTCTTCTCTTTCATTATTTGTATATAGGAAAGTCAAGGACTTTTCTATGTTGATTTTGTTGCTTGCCATTTTACTATACAAACCTATTATTCCTAGGAGATTTGTTTTAGTCCTTAGAATTTTCTTAGTGTCATGTAGTGCACAAGTAGTGATAGCTTGACCTCTTCCTTTCCTATTTGGATACCCTTGGTCTTTTTTCTTGCCTAACTGCTATGGAAAGAACTCCTAATACTATATTGAATAGAAGTGTCAAGAGAGAGTAACCTTGTCTTGTCCCTGATCTTAGAGGGAAGGCTTTTGGTTTATCCCATTGAGAATAATACTTGTAGGTTTGTAATACTTGTAGACTTGTAATAATACTGTAGGCTTGTTGTAGATGGCTTTAACTATACTGAGGAAAGCTCTTTAGACTCCCATTTTGTTGAGAATTTTTATCCTGAACGTTGCTGGATCTTGTCAAATGCTTTCTCTGCCCCTATTTATATGGTTATATGGTTTTCATATTTTCTTTTATTGATATGTTGTATTATGCTGATTCACTTGCAAGTGTTTTTTTAATTTTTAAAAAAATTTTATTGAATTACCGTGAGATAGTTACAAGTTTTCATGTTTGGGTTACAATCTCACAATGATCAAACACCCATCCCTCCACCAGTGCACATTCCCCACCACCAGTATCCCGGGAATACCCCCCACTTTCCCACCCTCCCTTGCCTCCATGGCACACAATATTCCCCATACCCTCTCTCTACTTATGGGCATTATAGCTTGCAACACAGACACTGAGAGGTCATCATGTTTGGTCCATTATCTATTTTTGGCATGCATCTCCCATCCCAACTGGTTCCTTCAGCCATTATTTTCTTAGTGATCCCTTCTTTATTCCATCTGCCATCTCCCCTCCACTCATGAAGCAGTCTTCCAGCTATGGGGCAATCCCCCTGGCCCTCGTATCTACCCTCTTTGGGTGTCAGCCTCATGTGATGCTACCCTACACTCCACAAATGAGTGCAGTCTCTCTATGTCTGTCCCTCTCTTTCTGACTCATTTCACTTAGCATGATACTCTCCATGTTTATCCATTTATAAGCAAATTTCATGACTTCATCTCTCCTAACATCTGAATAGTATTTTATTGTGTTGATGTACCAAAGTTTCTTTAACCAGTCATTTGTTTTAGGGCACTTGAGTTGTTTCCATATTTTGGCTATTGTGAACAGGGCTGCAATAAACATATAGGTACAGATGTCATTTCTACTGTACTCGTTTGCATCCTCAGGATATATTCCCAGAAATAGTGTTGCGGGGTCATATGAAAGCTCAATTTCTAGTTTTTGAAGGACTGTCCATATTGTTTTCCAAAAAGGCTGGACCAGTCAGCATTCCCACCAACAGTGAAGGAGCATCTGTTTTCCCCACTTCCATGCCAGCACTGGTTGCTTTTGTTCTTTTGAATGTGTGCCAGTCTCTGTGGTGTGAGATGATATCTCATTGTTGTTTTGATTTGTATCTCCCTGATGACTACGGATGTGGAGCATTTTTTCATGTGCCTTTGGGCCATTTGTATTTCTTTTTTGAGAAAATTTCTGTTCATTTCTTCTCCCCATTTTTTGATGGGGTTGGAGGGTTTTTTTCTTATATAATTCTACAAGTATCTTGTATATCCTGGATATTAATCCCTTATCAGATAGGTATTGGATAAATATTCTTTCCCATTCTGTGGGCTCTTTATGTATTTTGGTCACTGTTTCTTTTGAAGTGCAGAAGCTTCTTAGTTTGATGTAGTCCCATTTGTTTATGTTTGCTTCCACTTGCATGGTCAGTGCTGGTTCATCCTTAAAGATGCTTTTATCTTCAATGTCATGGAGAGTTCTGCCTACATTTTCTTCTATGAACCTTATAGATTCATATCTGATATTGAGGTCTTTAATCAACTTTGATCTGACTTTTGTGCCTGGCATTAGACAGAGGTCAGAGTTCATTTTTTTGCAGGTAGCTATCCAGTTTTACCAGCACCGCTTGTTGAAGAGGCTTTCCTTGTTCCACTTTGCATTTCTTGCTCCTTTGTTAAAGATTAAGTGGCCATATATTTGGGGGTCTGTGACAGGAAATTCAACTCTGTTCCATTGGTCTGCGGGTCTGTTTTTATCCCAATACTATGCTGTTTTAATTACTACTGCTTTGTAGTAGAGTTTGAAGTTGGGGAAGGTGACACCACTCATCTTTTATTTTTCAAGGACTGCTTTAGCTATTCATGGGGGTTTATTGTTCCATATAAAATTCAGGAGTGTTTTGTCTATTTCTTTAAAAAATGTCATGGGTATCCTGATAGCAACTGCATTAAATTTGTATAGTGCTTTGGGCAGTGTTGCCATTTTGATAATGTTAATTCTCCCTATCCATGAGCAGGGGATGTGTCTCCATTTCCTAGTGTCCTCCTTTATTTCTTGAAGTAGTGTTTTGTAATTTTCCTTGTATAGGCCATTCACCTCTTTGGTTAACAGCTGCATAGTATTCCATTGTGTAGATGTAGCAAAGTTTCTTTAACCAGTCATCTGTTATTGAGCACTCAGGTTTTTTCCAGATTCTGGCTATTGCAAACAGTGCTGCAATGAACATACAAGTGCAGATGTCATTTCAACTATACCTTTTTGCCTCTCCTGGATATATTCCCAGAAGTGGTATTGCTGGGTCAAATGGGAGCTCAATTTCTAATTTTTTGAGGAGTGACCATATTGTTTTCCAGAAGGGTTGAACCAGTCGGCATTCCCACCAGCAGTGAAGAAGAGTCCCTTTCTCCCCGCATCCAAGCCAATAGCAGTTACTTTTATTCTTTTGGATATGTGCCAGTCTCTGTGGTGTTAGGTGGTATCTCATAGTTGTTTTGATCTGCATCTCCCTGATGATTAGTGATGAAGAGCATTTTTTCATGTACCTTTTAGCCATTTGTATTTCTTCCTTGAGGAAGTTTCTGTTCATTTCTTCGCCCCATTTTCTGATGGGGTTATGAGTTAAATAATCTGGAATTCTCTTGTAAGCTGCAAATCTCAGTCCCAACATTTGTCATCTTGAGTCAAAAACTTTCAGCTCCTTAATAGACACAACAGAGATATGCGTCACTCATCTCTCAAAGGATTGATATAAGGAAAAATATCCATAAAGATATATTTAGAAGTCTTATAAATCTCATGAGTACAATGGGTGTCTAATCAAGAAGCTTGATATAATATAAATAAGATAACTTCTTGCTTGGAGTTTTTCCAAAATAGATAGGCCATAAGCTAGCCAGAATTTGTCAACAGATAAAATTGTATTTTTTTTAAATTGCTTTTAATGACTTTCAGGGAAGCTGCTTCTGATAGAAACACCTGGAAAAATAGAAATGTCTTTCATACCAGCTGTGAAAACAGAAATTACATTGGTAAAATTATCATGTGACTAAGATTGCATTTTAATTCAGAATTTATTGAGAATATCGTGCTATGATAATTGCTATGTGAAAGAAAACAAGGAAGTTTTCTTATTCTTATTCCATACTTTCTTATTTCACACTTCAGTGTAAATTCTAAATTATTTAAGAGCATAAATACTTTATTTATCAAATTAAAAAATTAATTTATCCAAAAATCTTGACGCAAATTATAAATAGATCTTTTCATAATGAAATTAGAGTGCATTCTTTTTAATATATTATTTAAATTTAAACAACATGATTTAAAAAGTTATTCATAATAAAGTTGGTTTAGGCATTCAGTGTTCCAACACCAATCATACAACCAATGTGGCCTTCCCTACTCAATATCCCCAGTTATCACTCCAGCCCAATATCCCCGCCCTCCCCCAGCACTCCTTTAGCAGGCATAAACACTTTTACTTCATATTGCCTGTTACAGCAGAATGTCAAATAAACTTATCAGAAAATAAATCAATAAAAGTCAATTTGTTTTAATTATTATATCTCACAGTAATGTTACAAAAGCTGTTGTCTTGGGATTTACTGACCTGGTTGGTGACAGTTGAGCTTTTTGTATGACTGTTTCACTCAATGAGCTTGGTGAGCTTCTACCGAACTTTCCTGACAAAGTTGCTCTGCTTCTATTAGCTGTCAGTGATGTGAAATTTGGAGAGGTCACACAGCCTCCTATGTGGCTGAGCACTCAACTGCAGTGGAGCTGGGCTGCTTGTACGTGGGACAGTGGCAGATGTGGGGCTGCTGGGCCTATCTGAAATGGAGGGAAGTCTGCCCATTTCCAATTTGAGAAGGCCACAGAGTTTTTATCCCAGAGGTACACCTACCTGTAACAACTTGGCAGCTTGATTTTTCGATCTGTAGTACATTCTTCAACAAGAAACATTCAGAATTTTTTTAAAAAAATATGTTATTTTATTATTATTGTTATTATTTGCTTTTCGGGGAAACATTCAGAATTTAAAAATATGTTATTTTATTATTATTGTTATTATTTGCTTTTCGGGTCACACCTGGCAATACACAGGGGTTACTCCCTGCTCTACACTCAGGAATTACTCCTGGTGGTGCTCAGGGAACCATTTGGATGCTAGGAATCAAACCCGGTCCAGCCGTATGCAAGGCAAACTCCCTATCCGCTGTGTTATCACTCCAGTCCTCAGAATATATTTTTTAATCATGAAAATTCTTTTTTTGTAGCTATAAAAATTTTTGTAGCTATAAATAGATAATTCAAAGAACTGGAAAAAATAATTCAGTTAGATAAAGATACTCAACATCATCATGGAAAATGCAAATTAAAAAAAAGTAATTACTTTTTTTAGTCATCATATTTAGAAAGCTGAATAAGACTTGTAATACTGGTCATCATACTTACAAAGTTAAGTACTTAGTAAGACTAGTTTTAAAAAATTATAGGCAAAGAGGTAGAGATATTACAGCAGGTAAGGCACTTATCTTGCACATGGCTAACTCTGGTTTGACATGTGGCAATGCATTATGCCACCAAAACTAGAGTAATTGCTGTGCACTGTTAGTAGAGGCAAAAATAAAACAACTTTTTAATTTGTATTTTATATTTTATATTTAAATATGCTCATGTTTTTAATTTATTGAGATTATTATAGCATTAGTTTACAACAGCATAAATGTTTTTATCCTCTCATTCATATATTCAATTGCTACTATATTTTGAAAATTATGTAGAAATATCTTTTAAAGATGAGAGCACTAGAGTTAGTAGTAAGATATTGTTAGAAGGTGAAGTACTTCTGTGTTGGTGAGGTAACTGCACATCAAAATATAATTTTTAATAGTTGTAAAATGCTACCTAAGCTATAATACTAAAATAAACAAAATTGAACAATATACTATAGTTTTAATTGAAAGAATTAAATCTGTTGTTCAACTAATAATATTGCAGAGAATCTTTCCTAAAGAAATATAAGCACAAGATAGCAATGATATGTGTAGCGAAGTGTTTATTGCATCTTTGCAGAGAAAGCAAATGGAAAATAAGCTAAAAATACACCAATGTAAGAGTTGAATTCATTATGGCACCCATTCTATTAAACATTGAACATCATTTCAAGAAAATGAGTGATGGCTATTTATTTTTCCATCTCTTAAGTTTTTCCAATCCTTTTGCTGTTTTGCTGGCTTTTCTCAGCCTCAGAAAGAAGTCTTTACTATAGTTTTTTTTTACCTTTTTTCTCCTCATCAGTAGCAAGAAAACTGTACCCTGGATGGAAATTCACCTGTTAGATCCACATTCTGTGTGGCATGAAATTGCTGTCTGTGACATAGCTGAGGAAGCAAGAGGGATGGAATATTGAAAATGCTTAGGCACTAGCAGAGAGAACACAGGTAACATATAAATTATTTATGGCCTAGTTACTTCATAATGAATTTTAAGGGTGGTTTCTATTGCTCGGGGTGGTGTCCCTTTACAAGACCATAGAGATTTAGCCATATAACCTAGAGTTGTTTTTATGACACCAAAGTTAATGTGACTCTCTGTTCCCTGGGATTTGCTTGCTGAGGTCATTACTGCCTTCTGCATCATCAAAATGAATTAATTATACTCTAATAGTTTCATTCTGGTGCTCTTTAAAAATAGCTTTTCCAATGCCCAAATGAATTTATTTATACAGTTATTACTGCATTATACTTATTAAATATCTAATATATATACATATATACATGCATTCATATATACCTGTGTGCATATGTATGTAGATATCATGCACTCTTTAGACACTGAAATAGAGAAGTGATCAAAAAGAAATCTATACTCTTAAGAATTTAGATTTTTGAAACAGAGCCATAGTAGACTGTTTTCCTTGCACGTGATTGACCTGGGTTCCATTCTTGGCATCCCATATGATCCTTGAAAACATCACTAGTTGTCCTTGAGCATAGAGATAGGAGTAAGCCCAGGGTACTACTAGGTGTGGCAAAAAAGTTTATGTTCTAATTATAAATAATAGTAGAGAACATACAATAGAAACACGAATGGATTTGTTTACATTATATTAAGTATCGTATTCAAAAAGGAGATGTAAAGTATAAACATATGTGTTTGCTTATGCTTAAGTGTACCCATAGACATGCATACATATCACTTGTCACTAGTCATCCTGTTGCTTATTGATTTGCTCTAGTAGGAGCCAGTAACATTTCCATTTGTCTTTGTCGCATGCTAGTGTAGCCCAATGGCGTGTGCTTGCTCCGGGAACATGAAGAGCCTCAAACCGTTCATTCAGGATCTTTGTGAAGAAATCTGACCACCTCGTAGGTGGGCAAAGAGGCGTCCTTTTGACGTCTCATGGAATCCAGTCGGTGACAGCTTTAGTCCAGTGGTTTTCTCCAAATTGCATTACATGTCTGGCCATCTGATTTTCAACTCCTTGGCAAAAGAGACAGCATCCCTGATTCCTGATTGTCGACAGAGGTCAGAACTCTGAATTCCTTCTCTCACTTGAGTGAAACGTGATACTTCAAGCATAGCTCTTTCCATTCCTCTTTAGGATACCCGAATAGTGTTCTCATCCTGTTTGTGTAGGGCCCAGGTCTCTGAGGCATATGTTAGTGCAGGAAGAACGGTGGAATCGAAAAGATGTGCCCTGAGCTGGAGGTTCTTCATCCTCTTAACCACTTCTTAAACGCTCTTGAAGGCATTCCACGCTGCTCTCTTCCTCCTGTGCAGTTCAGGTGTCAGGTCATTTGTCATGTTGAGTTCTCGACCTTTGTACACATAACTACTGCATTCGGAGATATTCTTTCCATTGAGGGCAAATGGAACATTAGGAACTAGTCCATTTCTCATGAACATTGTCTTCGTGAGATTCAGCCGCAGTTTGACCTTTCCACACTGATGGTTGAAGTCAGCCAGCATTTGTGCCTCTTGGCTAATGTTTGGTGTTATTAGAACGATGTCATCAGCAAAGTGGAGGTGGTGTAGATCCTGACCAGTCTATCTTCACTTCCATTCCTTCCCATTCCAGTTGTCGCATGACGTTCTCGAGGGTAGCACTGAAGAGTTTCGGTGAAATGGCGTCGCCCTGCTGACGTGAACCTCTCTCTTTATGTCGATGATCACTTCCTTGTAGAATGGTGAGTTCCTGGTGGTGAATCCATAATACAGCTCACAGAAGATCCTGATGTATGCATACATATATCCACACTATTTTAATAGAATAGCAAGACAGGACAGTTAGCGTCCCCTTTTAGGAAGGGTGACATTTTAGGGGCTGGGGTGATAGTACAGTGAGTAGAGCACTTGCCTTCCATGCAGGCCATCTATATTTAATCCCTGGCACCATAGAAAGTCCCTTGTGCCTCACCAGGAGTGACCCTAAGTGCAAAGCCAGGAGTAAGCACCGAGCATCACAGTTGTGGTCCCAAACAGCAACAACAACAATGACAAAAATAAAAACTGACATTTTTACAGACCCTTAACTGAGGAGGAAATCAACTATAGGAGTTTCTCAAGAAACAATAACAGATGTATATGTAGGTAGGAACCATTAGTACATATATTTCCACAGAAAGTGTGTTGGTTGTTGGTTGGTGCCTTTGGAGTAAATGGGTGAGGAAATAGGGAAATATGATGGATATACTCAAGAGCACAGGGTAGAGGCCAGATTACCCAAATCTTTGTCTATAATAAAGATTTAAGAGGTTATTTTGCTCTGAATAAATTCAAGTTTTTGAGCAGGAGGTTGATGCTATCTCACTTAAGTCTTATGAAAATTATCCTAGCAAATGAATAAAGACAAGAAAAAGCATTGTAGAAGCAGGAAGTCTGTTAAAATTTGTTCCAGAGATTCAGGGAGAGATGAAATTTGTACAAAAGTTGAGGAGCAAATGAATTGCAGTCCAAGTTGGAATTTCTAGAAAATAGACTTGACTAATCTAACAAAATGTTGGTTCATATGAGAAACAAGAGAAGAGTCAAAGAGAGATACTCAGTTCCCAATTTGGGGGTTTGCGAATGGGTGGTAGCAAAGGCACACCTGCAGTGCTCAGGATATAGATCAGGAGATGGTAGAAGGAATTCCTCCAAGGGTTCAAGGATTTCACTCCACAGGCTTCTGATTTATATCCCGAGGCCTCATTATTGAAAAAGAGTTGGGAGGCTGGAAAAGTAGCACAGCGGGTAGGGCATTTGCCTTGCACGCGGCCAACCCGAGTTTGATTCCCAGCATCTTCTATGGTCTCCTGAGCACCAAAAGGGGTTAATTCCTGAGTACAGAGCCAGGAGTAACACCTGAGCATGGCAGGGTATGACCGAAAAGGCAAAAAAAGGAAAAAAAAAGAATTGGAAAATGTGCATGCCAGATGTCTGGGTGAGCTCAAGAAAGGCCTGTTTGTGCCTTGTCTGGTTGCTAGAATACCAGGCCTCTCTCTTTCAACTCTTCTTTTAGCTAATGACAGGATCGTATATTTGAACTTCACTTTAAAATTAAGTAAAACCCTCATTCAACAATTCATTAACCATTCGACTCCCGTGGAAGCTTTATTTATTTGGTTGTTTTAATTACCCAGATGGAACTCATATCCTTATACATGGAAAACTTGCTCTACCACTGAGCACAGCATTTGAGTGGTTTTCTTATGCAGAATCTTCATGCTAGCCCGATTGTACTGATGAGAGAGTGCAATAAGGGCTAACTTGCATTGTTTCCCAGTGTGGCAGTACTTGTTTTAGACCTATAGCTACTTTAGCATGGAATGACCTATGTAAAATCCCAAGTCATACCCTGGCCCACGTCATTCAACTTCTTCAATAACTTTGCCAGCTTGTGGAGTGGACATAAACAATGTGAAAAATTATAGAGAAGCTGAAAAATATTTACTGAGACACCGGAATATTCCCACTACTGTGCTCATGGAGAAGCTGGTCTTTCCTGACTCTCAGCATAGTTGCATGTCACAGTCTAGGAGACCTGAAAGACAGGAATCAATAACAAAAACTTAAAATATCTGATGGCCCCTGAGCACTGCACCAAGGAGCCCTATGCTGGTACCACTTGGTGTGGCCCCCTATGACAAAATTTAAAAGAGACTCCCTCTTATTTTGCTTTTTAATTAAACCTGCTCACTGAGTTTTTTAATCAATAAATTGAATGTCCTTGTAAATTGTGTTGACTTACTCTTTAGGATCAACTTTGGTAGACTTC
Source organism: Sorex araneus (assembly GCF_027595985.1). Classification (NCBI taxonomy): domain Eukaryota; kingdom Metazoa; phylum Chordata; class Mammalia; order Eulipotyphla; family Soricidae; genus Sorex; species Sorex araneus. Next base: position 133,199,064 of record NC_073304.1, on the reverse strand, counting down.
AACTCATATTTCAAGACTCCCCGTTGACACACAAAAGGTCAGTCCAAGATTCAGTTACGCCCTAAAAAAGAAAGAAGGAAAGAAAGAAAGAAAGAAAGAAAGAAAGAAAGAAAGAAAGAAAGAAAGAAAGAAAGAAAGAAAGAAAGAAAGAAAGAAAGAAAGAAAGAAAGAAAGAAAGAAAGAAAGAAAGAAAGAAAGAAAGAAAGAAAGAAAGAAAGAAAGAAGTAAGGAATTTTGTTTCGGTCTTCCCTGCACTTGAGAATCTGAAGTACTGCTCTACTCTACCTGAAGCAGGCTGATCAGAGAAGGCGCCTCAAAAGAGAGCAAGATGCTGTCCCTTTCAGGGAATCTCTGCTCCTTGTCAGCTTCATCTTCAGAAAACACAAAGGAAGCAAAGGCGCACATGCCTTTCATTCCCAAATCCTCCTAAAGTTCACTGCCTCCAGCTTGCTGTGGGAGAGGAAGCTGGCTGGTTCTGCTCTCAAGTGTTCTGTAGTCCCGTCTGCTTAATTTCCGGTGGACCCTCCATGCCCAGGGAGAGCAGCGTGTTTTGCTTATGATGTTGGTAATGAACTGCCGCTGGGAACAAATTAATGAGTGTGTCAGAAACTGCAGTGAAACTGTACTGCGATTCATAAACACCACTATGAAAATGCCAGTTAAGCTCTGGTACAAATATACCAACTCTGAAGAAGCAGACTCCTTTTCTTCTAATGAGAGAAAATATAAAATAACATCATTTTGCCTTGAGCACCATTGCCAGGGGAGAGTTAGTTAGGAGAGAGATAGTTTTTCTAATTTCAAACTTTAATGCATAAAAATCTTAAAGGAATTCAATTCTACTTTTTTGGTAGTTGAGCAGACACATAGTTGTCTGGGACATATAGTTTCTCTATAGTCTACACATGTCTTTATATGCATATCTTTATACATATCTTTATATTTTTATACATTATATATCTCTTCATACACATACCTTTATATATAATGTGTAAAAATACTACATGTAACTTAATACATATTGTGACTTGTTTATATTCTATTAAGAGGGCCACATTCAACATTGCTTGGGCCAGCAGTGCTTAGGAACTCAGAAAGGCATGATGTAGAAGGGGTGACGGTGAGTCTCTGTGTTTGCCACAGTTCCCAAGTTCGTCGATGTTTCCAAGAGTGAAAATAAATATGCTCAAACTCAGAGTACAACAATAGAAATATTTATTGGAGAGTTGATGAGGAAGAAACTCCTTTTTGGTGGGGGCATATAGAAAAATTGGGTCTTTGTACAACATGTCAAGTGACAAAAATGTTACAGAGAATGTGAGAATTTTACAGAGGGGCTGACTAGTTTAGGTCCTTTAGGGTTGTCTGTTTAATAATTTGCCCAGGTGTTGCTTTATATCTCTTAGTTTTATATGAGCCTATGTTTTGGGGCATAATCTTTGATTTTGGGCCATTGGTAACCTCTCATTTTTAGAAAGAATTTGCAAGAATATTTAAAGTATGGAATGGAGACAAGTAAAATTGGAGCTGCCCACAGCAGTTGTCAAGGGGAAATTGAGGCTTGCTCTTTCAGTCACAACAGGCATTTTTGAGTCAGGGTTGGTAGCAAAAAGAACAGGAGATAGATTGGGGTTCAGGAGATCAAAATGAGGGTCTCATGCATGCTCAGCATGTGTTCATCCACTTGCGATATCTCCTTGGCCTTCCTGCTTGCTTGTTAAATGAGCTTTATCTCTTTGACATAACCTTTATGTTTACATATATTTTGATTAGTATCCTTTCTTTAGCACTTGTGTTAAGAAATTAAGTTTGATTAAAAAATAATCAATGCATTGGTCCACAGAGATCCAGGACTTTCAAGCTTATGATTGGGTGAGGAAAGGAAACTCACTTAGAAGATGTGGCAGATTATATCAAGAATACCTACAAGCATTTCAGTTTATTATTCCTGATGTGCACAAAGATGTTCACATTTACGTTACTGTAATAAAAACGCCTGCTTCAGAGGCCTGCTTTATTTGAAAAAAGCACCTGGAATTGCTTGCTGCAGAGACTGTTAGGAAATGAGGAAGCATTCTCAGTAGTGAGATTCTAGGCTTTATCTTCCCAAATTCAACCAGAGCTAGCTACTTCTATTTTACTTGATTTACAAGATGCTAAGGCTCTGGGTAAGTAGATTTCATTAAAATGTACCATATATTAAAGTTGGAATACTGTACGATAGTAGTGCATTAAATGTGGAAAATTGGTAAGACTTGGCTTCATATTTTAACTCTGGTATTTATTAGCTATTAGATTTGGGGCACATGTAACTTCTTGGAGTCTTGGTTTCTAAGATGAAGTGGTAATAATACCTTCTTGCTTGGTTAACATGAGCATTAGAAATAGGGAAGTGCTTTGCACTTAATCGATTTTTACTAAATATTGTGATTCTTCTAACAGATTCTGTCTGGTAAGACGTAATAGGCTTTGTGATTTGTTTCCTACTCCAACAACTGCAGAACATGAAACCTCCTTTTCCCCCAATATTCCTGATGTTAAGGCGAACAGAAGATAATTTCCTTTTGAGTCAGATCTAGATAATCACCGTCTCAAATGATACAGTTTTAGGCAGAACAAAACTTTCTCAAAAGTATTGCATATTTGACATAAGAAACTAATTTGAATTTTAAAAACTGGAACCTGTTTACTAGGCCCTTAAGCAATGATTTAAGTTGTTCTTGTACTACCCTGTTTGAAATTTTACATCCCCAGATTGTGCTTGTGGTAGCTTTACATGCAAACCTGTTAATTTACATACAATACAATATGTGAAAGAGAAAGTCCAATGACTTAATTAGGATTGGGGTTCAAGCCATATTGTAAAGATCAAAGGCATGTCTTTGTTAGGTTCAAGTTTTGTTCTTTTGTCTCTAACTTTAGAACTTGAGTTTTTATTTATTTCTTTATTGTTTTCTTGATTTTTTGGTCAAACTTGGTGGTTCTCAGGCTATTGCTCCTACCCCAAAGTTGAGTTTTCAGGATCATACTAGCTCCTTTCCTGTTATTTTGCCTGAATCTTTCTAGTCTTACCAAAAACTTGTCATATTTCATTGCTGGTTTTCCTCTACTCCTTATAATAGACCGACACTTTTATTTTTATAGAAATTAAGATCAGCCACTAATGAATTGCTCAGAGGTGAATAAAACGGGGAAAGTGGGATGAAATCAATCTCGTTTCAATCGACATTAATTTATAATGCTAAACTAAATTATCACTGTATCACTGTCATCTCATTGATCATCGATTTTCTTGAGTGGGCGCCAGTAATGTCTCCATTCGTCCTAGCCCTGAGATTTCAGTAGCCTCTCTTTACTCATTCTTCCCAGTGGTGCCACATTGGAGTCTCTTTCAGTGTAGGGGGAATGAGATCCATCATTGTTATTATATTTGGCATACCAAATACACCACGAAGAGCTTGCCAGACTCTGCCATGCAGGCAGGATGCACTTGGTACTTTGCCAGGTTCTCTGAGAGGGAGAGCTAGGCTATAAGAAGTCGCTTCTGGAAGCGCTATTTTAGTGTCTCAGGATCTTAGCCATTGATGGGATTACTGAAAAATAAGGGATCTGGGTGGAGGAGTCCCAGTCCCGATCTGAGCAAGCTTGAAGATCTCAGCTCCAGGTTGGAACACCTGGGTTCCTCTAATGGTTCCTTCATGCATGAAGCTCATCCGAACATGTGGAGAGAGGCCTTGAGCATGGCTGTGGCTGGGTTCTGGAGGTTTTCGGCTTCCGGGGCTTTGCTCCAGGCGGGGAGTGAAACAAGCCACCCCACTTAGAGGGGCCCTGGTGAAGACAGCCAGTTGTGGGGGCAAGAGTCTCTGCGTTGCTCTCTTCCAGGAGATAAGAGAAAATCCAAAGTGAATAATAGTAGCAGGAGAAACAGAAAAGATTTGCTCTATTCCACCATTTAGTGAGACTTCTTATAATCTGTTTCCCAAAGTCGGTGATACTGCCCCCTTCAGGACATTGGAGCTGGGGAGAAGTGTAAATGGAAGCCTCTATTATATTTTTGTTGTTGTTGTTTTTTATCTTGGCTTTTGGGACACACACAGCTATACTCAAGTGTTACTCATGGTTCTGTACTCAGGAATTGCTACTGGCCTTCCTGAGAGCTCTTATGGGATGTCAAGGATCTATCCCAGGTCAGGTGCGTGCAAAGCAAACTCCGTACTTGCTGTATTATCATCCTGGTTCCTTATAGTATACTTCTGATTTCTTTATGTTTGCTCAAATAAGGTTACATTTGTAGAGGAATAATAGATAGATTTTTTACATAAAATAAGTTTTGAAACCTCTGCCTCGTTGGACAATCTAAAATTTAATTTGAAATTCAAAACCAAACAAAGAGATATCATATGGCCTTTTCGAATTTAGCAATGAGAATAAAATTTTGGTGAATCAGTTCGATTTTTCATAGGGAAAAGAGCTTGAATGTGCTGCTGATAGAGAAACTGAATTTTAATGAGGGTGTCACAATTTCAGTTGTTGCATAACCAAGTAGTCCAGAGATGAAATATATCCTTTTTGAGCATTTACATAAAAAGTTGATAATATAAATCAAAATTGCTTCTATTATGAAAATTCACTCCTGAAGGACTGTGAATCAAATGATCAAACTTAACCCAACTATCTTTTCTATAAACAGAGTCAATAATGTTATCTATTATAGTTAACAAAAGGCCCTACTATTAGTTAATGAAAAATCGCTAATACAGCTGGATATTTTCTAAATTGAGTTTTGTACTGAAATATGCTTTCTATAATTGGTCTATATTAAATAAAGTATTCAAATATCTGAACATAATTTTAGGCACCATGAATAAAATAATATTATAAAATTATGTAATAAAATAATATTACTCATTATTGGTAATAAGTTTAAAAAATAGCTTCAAAATTTTTAATGAATACAGTTATTCTTTGAGGTTCAAAGAGATAGTTAAACAGGCTAACACATGTTTTGCATAAAGAAGGCCCAAGCAATGCTGCAAGTAACCCCAAGCACTGAGCAATGAGTAGATTCTGAGTAATGTGGTGTATATCCAGAAACTAATATCTATCTATAGATAGATATATATGTATATGTTCAATTAATTATAGGAAATTTACATTTGTATAACAGCATTGGCAAAACATATGCTTTAATACTATTTTTGACAATTTGTTTTTCCTCGTGTTCTTGGAAGCATTGCTTATTTTAATTTCTGTATAAAAGAAAAAGGTTTTCTTTTTAATTAAGATACCATTTAGACATGTAATTGGTCATAGTATCCAGATACTTGCAAAGTCATCATGAATTAATAAAGCGTGCATATTTTTTATTTTAGTCTTCTTCTCTCATTTCAATAGAATTTTACTAAATAAGATAGTCTGTGAAGAAAGATTTTGGAAAGAGAAATTATTTTATTATACCATGTGTACAAATTTTAGATCAGTTCTCTGAGAGACACAGTATAAGATCATGTTCGTAAATAGGAAGTGAAAACTGAACAGAAGGATTAATTCTACTTTTTGATTATATTTTTTTTCTTAGAAATGAAAACAACAAAAAAAGAAGTTTTCTTTGGACTCAGCACCTGAAGCAATAAATGCTGACTCCTCTCCCATTATCTTAAGGGACACTTGTTCAGGATAATAGTGAGAGTAATAGGAGGAAGAAAACAATTTAAGAAAGTTAAGAAGTTTAAGATACATTAGCTTCTTTATCTCCTAATGGACAAACTAAAATTTGATTTTAATTCCTTACAAAATTGAATTAGCTAAGCTCAGCAGAACTCTTCAGAGACAGTTATCAGCTATCCCTAATCACTTCTCAAGTGGTCACTTGGCTGGACTTTTACAAGTCAGCTAGATGGTTTCCAAAATGCTGGAGGAGGTGATCAGAGTACTTGGAGAGAATAATATAGTGGTCATTTTCCTGTAATGTTCTTATGTTGAAGGAATGCTCAATCATTTGCTCATGAATTTCAACTATAATTTTTTTTGGAAGATGTATCTCACAACTCTGGCTTCTAAAATGGCATTTTCCAGTTAAACAAAATACACTTTTTTTCTGTTCAGAAATTTGAAAGCTAATTTGGATAGGCCAGTTGCCAAGTACACTCCTTCCCCTCTCTCTCCCCCCATACTATCCCCACACATGCACTTATTTCAGGCGTTAAGCTTTGGATTTATATACCTACTCTATAGATAGAACAGTGAATAGGGTGTTTGCCTTTCACTTAGCCAACCCAGGTTCAATTCTTCTGTCCCTCTTGAAGAGCCCGGCAAGCTACCGAGAGTATCCCACAAGGCAGAGCCTGGCAAACTACCTTTGGCGTATTCAATATGCCAAAAACAGTAACAAGTCTCACAATGGAGACGTTATTGGTGCCCACTCGAGCAAATCGATTGAACAACAGGATGACAGTGCTACAGTGCTACTCTATATAACTAAATCCAATTGAAGATAGGTAGAGATCTAGATTGATATTTCAATAGGATCACTCTTGGTGAGGTTAGGAGGACCATATGGTATACTGAGAATTGAACTCTGGTTGACTTTGTGCAAGGCTAGCACCCTACTTTCTGTGTTATCACTTCCCATAGGACAACTTTATTTCACTAGAAGCACCATTGATTTGTTTTTTTACCTTATTAAATTCTGATCATGTGCAAACAATCCCTGTTCTTTGTGCCTAGAAGCATGCCAATGAAGGGCAAGGCACAACCCATACACAAACATGCAAACATGCTCATTTACTTTCCATGGATATTTGATTAAGTAAATCTAGTCTGAAAAGTTGATTTTGAGATTTTTGAGAAATGATGTTAAAATTTGGGACTTGCCAAAGCTAGTACGACTAGGGTGCATTCTAAAATGAAGGTGCTGAATGTATATTTAAAAAATATTACCTGCAAAAATAGCAGATTTTGCAAAACAGCAGATTCAATGAGTGAATATTGTGAGGTAGACTGAAAATCAAAAGGCTAGAGGTGAATACAATTTTCTCTGAGTTTATATGTTTATCATTTGTTTTTTTATAGTCACCAAGTATGTTTGAAACTCAGAGTTACACAGAAAAGTTGATTGGAAGATTGAATTTGCAGATGCAGCATGTTCCTATCTGCAGGTTTCACATAAATTGACTATTCCCAGGCTGGCACTGCAGGTGATGACTAAAGAGAGGTAATATGAGGTGTGCACACACACAGTCTCTCTCTTCCAGGCCTCCACCTTTTCCCTGTTTCTTTTATGTGCTATGTTGATATTATTTACAGAGTTAAAAACCAATGTAATTTATGCTTAGTGTAGAAAGCCCAGGTTTGAAAATTAACCATTCAATAACCGCTGAGAATAATTTGGAAACAATGAACCATTGTAATTATTCTCACTGACTTTAGTAGAAGAAAAGCAAATCCCACAATCTCCTCTGATTTCCTTTATAGGTACATAGACTTGAGAGATAGCACAGCGGGTAAGGCGTTTGCCTTGCACACGGCTGACCCAAATACAATTCCTCTGGCCCTCTTGGAAAGCCCAGCAAGCTACCAAGAGTATCCCGCCAGCACAGTAGAGCCTGGCAAGCTCCCCGTGGTGTATTCGATATGCCAAAAACAGTAACAACAAGTCTCACAATTGAACAATGGGGATAGCAGTGCTACAGTGCTACAGACTTGAATAGATAACACTACTCTCATTTTTTTTTTTGGTGGGGAAGAGGTGTTTGAGTCATATTCTACAATGCTACTCCACCCAGTAACTCACTGTTACTTTCACTGTCATCCCATTGCTCATCTATTTGCTCGAGCGTGCACCAGTAACATCTCCATTGTGAGATTTGTTACTGTTTTTGGCATATGGAATATGCCATGGGTAGCTTGCCAGGATCTGCCATGCAGGCAAGATACTCTCGGTAGATTGCCAGACTCTCCAAGAGGGGTGGAAGAATCAAACCCGGGTCAACTGCATGCAAGGCGAACGCCCTACCTGCTGCACTATCGCTCCACCCGGAAATTAGGGCTAATATAGTGCCATGGGTAGAACCTGAGATGGCTTCACTCAAGGGAAGCTGCCTAACCCTTTCACTATCTCTCTGCCCTTCCAGATCCTTTGTAACCTTACTGCTGCCACTTTTGCACAAGATCACTGTGTGCACTTGATTAATTAAACTGTTCTATTTATACTTGCATTCCTTTGACTCTCCAGTATGGGTTCTTTTCTGTATCATATCTCTACTTCTACTAAGTCCAGCTGATGTCGGTGGGCCCCACGGGTGACTTCCGTGAAGCAGGGAGGAGAAAGACGTCACTTTCTCCCCAGCCGCCTCTACCACCCGGAACCCAGAGTTACTGGGTTCTTGTCTTCGCTCGTGGAAAAGAATTTCAGGAGTAGACAAGCAGTGAAGTAACAGATTTTATTTAGAGGTTTCTGAGGGAAGGAAGAAGGGATAAGTGGGAGAGAGAATAGTAAGAGTAACGTGCTCAAGAGAGAATGTGGGCTTCTCCAAGGGTGGAGGAAGCTCTACACTGGACATGAAAGCATCAAAGTACCCATCTCAATGGGGGAGATGTGGGCGACACATGTGCTTGGGCACCACATGTGCTCGGCCACGTGGGCACAAGCAGCACATGGGCTCAGGCAGCATATATGCGCACTTCCTTTGTTCAAGGTCGCCTTTATAGGGTTTCTCCAACCTGCCCCCATGTGGGGGCTTCTTCCCAGGTAAAAGTCCGTTGCTAAGGAGGTTACCAGGGAGGCTGGGTCTTCTTTAGGCTGGATCACATTTTAATCAGATTAAGGGAGAGGTCGATATATCGAGGAACTTCATGGGGAGGGGTCCAACCTCCTCAGGGTCTGGAGAAGGTCTTATCAGATCTGTTTTCTGCATCCACAGAGTGGGTCAGTCTCAGGATTCTCCTTCCCAGAGACTTTGATAATCTGTTTCATTGCCAAGGGACTTTCCCTATCTACCTGCCTACATCACAGCTAATTATTATGTCATTTGGGAGCCTTCCTTCACTGGAGGAGCAAAATTATTCACAAAGGTGAAATCACAGAGTTTATGAGTCATCAATGACCAGAAAAGAAAATCAAAACAAAAATCAAAGACCCCAAATCTCTTTCCTCGTTTGGACTATATAAAACCCTCATGTCCCTAAGTACACCGAACTCAAATTCTAATAAGTTTCTATTTCTATTTTTTTTTGTTTTTTTGAAGGACCACACCTGGTGCTGCTCAGAGGTCTGCTCACTTGCCTCTGCTCAGGAGTCAATACTGATGGTGCTTAGGGACATTATGGGGGGCCAAAAGTCAGCAGTGTTCAAAGCAAGAGCCTTAACACCTCTAATATCTCATTTTAGTTTCTATATACTAGTCATTTATACTCATCTTTTTTTATTTCTTAATTTGTATTTCCTCACACCTAGAATGTCTGCTCCCTCTGAGATAATGATCTCAAGTTCAAAATATGCATTTTCATGTTCAACCAGGATGCTGGGAATTGCCATATGCATTGTCAAAGGCAAATGCTCTGTTACTTCAATGACTACTTTAATGTAAATTTTGCCTCTGCAGAGAGCTAGCTGGCTTTTTCAATTGCAAATAAGTTGAAACCTCCACTGGGGCTGGGGGGAACTGGTGAGGCAGAGAAGCAGCTATTAGAATTCTTTGGTGTTGGCTATATCCCTTGGGACACTTTCAACTTAAACTCTGCAAGAAGGAAGGGTTTTTTTTTCTTTTCTAAGTCTTTCTTTCATGAGGTGGTGTTTTATTTTAGTAAGCGACTAATACCACATCATAGACCTCATCATTCCCATTTATAATATGCACAGCCATGCCAGGGAGGAAAAACAACAGGGTTCCTAATAATCACGTACTTATGTCTGTCGCTAGCATTAGACTATGAGATACTCTGACAGAAATTCATTTAATCATCTGTTCCTTCGAATCAAGCAGACAGAATTCCAGTAATCCATATGGTTGATGGCTAAAAATGGTTGTTGAAGGAAATGAGATAAAGAAAAAATATTTATTTGAAATCGCAGTAACAAGGGTCTTGAAGTAAATCTAAAATTTATCAGCTCGTTGGCACTTTTAGTAATGGAGAGTTTGACCCTTGTAAGGCACAATTCTTATGAACAACATGCAACTTCTGAACAAAACTGGAACTAACAGTAGCATATAATGGAAGAGAGAACACGATTTTTTTCATCTGCACATTTTTGAGTCATTAACTGCAACAGCAAAACCACATCTAACATCCTGCAGTTGATAGTGAACAGATAAAACTACCCACAAACCTCATTTTATACTCAGCTTCTCGATGTGATTCAATATTATGACTGTTAGAGGAGGTAACTATGGGAAAACCTACATATTCAGAGTAAATTTTCTCAGTTATAATTTTCTGAGTTGTAATCTTGATCACAATACCTGTTCTTTGGTTGAAATTGCTGAATTCTATAAATTGAATTTTCACAATGACTTAAGAAGTTAGACTGACATGTTTCTCTAGAACACAGCAATCCATAAATTGCTGGTTGTCTTTATATAAATATAAAATAAATATAAAGCTTTTTGGTAACACTATTTTCTCAAATACTATGAAAGTATAGAGCCAGTTAACTATAGTATGTGGTTGCGTGCATATCTCAATGAATTTTTTATTATCTTCTAAAGATGTAAGTGTAATAAAGACAAATTCCTAGTTTTACTATAAGGAATTCAGGGGAGACTTAAGAAATAAACTAATAGTAAGCATGGTAAGTTTTTAAGTAATATTAGAGAAACTGGGGGCTGTATTTCCCATTAAGGGTTCAGTACTGAGTAAATAAAAACCATTAAAATATTATCAATAGCAAAATCATAAAAATAATCACAAACTATAAGAATAATATAAAATACTAAATTTGTACTTTAGACTCAGAAGCTATAAATGCAGGGCAAATAATTACCCAGAAGTTCCTCTGTGCTACCATAAACAGGGGCACAGTTGAAATGCATCTTAAACACTTAATAGTAGAATCCATGATTATTGAGATCTTCCACTCAGAACATTAATAGGTAAATCTGAAAATCACAACAATAACAACAACACTTTACTAGAGTGAAAAAAAAGAATGAATTCTATACCCCATTCTTAACTTTCTTATTTTCCCACCTCCTTTTATAATGGAACATAGGGACTCTTGAACTTTGTTGTACCATAACTATGGCCAAAATATAGACATGTTCAATATTTTAAGTCAAAGTATTTTTGACTTAAAAGTACTTTCCTAGGGACTGGAGAGATAGCATAGTGGGTAACTTACTTGGCTTGCACACAATTCACCCTGGTTCAATTCCCTGTGCCTCCTATGGCCCCCGAACACTATCAGGAGTAATACTTGAATGCAGAGCCAGGAATAAGACTTGATCATCATTGAAAAATATTTTTTTAAGTTTTTCCTGAAGAGCAGTTCATTTATTTTTGAGGCAGGCAAGTAGGTAGGGTAGCGCCCACATGAGAATGGAATTTCTGGGTAATAAAACCAATAGTCAGTCAGAACTCACCTCGTGGGCACAGGGATTATGCCCTGATAAGACTTGGTGCCAGCATAGACCCAGGGAAGGCTACACCCAATTCTCAGAGAAGCCCCAGCAGGAACAAGGGCCCAGATGGAACTTGAAAGAACACTAACAACAGACTCAGCTAGGCTGAAAGCTCCATATGGGGCAGCTGAGGAGAAACCCTACAAAAACCGACTTGAACAAAGGAAATGTATGCATATGCTACCCAAGCCATGTGCTGCCTGTGCATTTGTGCTGTGGCTGAGCACATGTGGTGCCCAGACACATATGTTGCTCACATCTCGCCTTTTGAGATGTTTTGTTCCATACTGTCATACTCTAATGCTGGGTTGTGTAATGAAGCTCTCTCTGCCTTTGATGAAGCCCAAGTTCTCTCTTGAGCTTGTTACCCGCTGTGAGTTCACACAGTAAATCACAGGGGCTGCTCCTGCAATGTGTGTGTGTGTTCGGTGTGTGTGTTCGGTGTCCCTGAATCGCCTCCCCGTCTCCCACCTCCCCGGGGCTCCCCAACAGAGAGACAGAGAGACAAGGAGACAAGGACCACAGCCTGATGGTGAAAATGGCTCTTTTAATGTGGAGTTGCTAGCATAGTTATAGAATATCTGAAGGGGTTGAGGTAAGGACCTAGGTGTGATTGATCATTTACATAGATGATCAATCTACACTGATAAACATTTGGCAGAGGAAATTCCCTTGGGGAAGAACAACTCAAGAAGACACTCTGTTTCCCAGGGACATCTATATTGCTTTTATCTTTCCCTCTAGTTGTATATGTTATCAATACTTGTAGTTGTTTGGATAAACACAGTAAGAGACAAAGATTCCAACACTTAGTTCTCTGGGCTGAGAGCAAGCAAGGTTTTATTGTAAATCCCAGACTAAGTCCTCAGGCCAGTTCAGCTTGTCCTTCCCCATGGGGTCCTGTCTCTTAAATTGTAACAGCTTGCATCAAGACCATGCACTTATGCTTTCTAGAATGTCCTATTTCGATGCTGGGTAGCTTTGACACTCACCCTGGGTCTATCCCAATCCCACAGTGGGACCTTTTTTGGGGGGCGTTAGGAACTACAGCAACTGAAGCCTGAGTCAAGTAATTATGACCAAGTAATTATGCCCAGGAGTAGATACATTTCAGAGTCAATCAACTCCCAATTATTAGGAGCATAGCATTAATGGCCTTTCTGTGTTTAACCAAAGAACATTGCTCTACAGTAAAATATAAAATACTATAGGGGAAATAGAAAAGCAGGTGCAAATATACAACACTTGAAATACAAAGCAGTACAAATACAAAGTTCAGAATTACCAGAAAGTTTTGTTTTACAAAACAAAAGAGATTGCAATGCAATCGAGATTGACATGGAGAACTGTGACAATGAAAGGTAAAATACAAGGTAAAGGTTAAAGATAAACTTTGACTGAGTTAGGGATGCTAGCAAGAGCATGTTAAACTTCTCTGGGAGGAAGAAAGGAAGCAACTCACCAATGAAGCCTAAGCACTTAGAGTTAATACTCAATACAAAGGAATGGCTGAAGATAGACTTTAACAAAATTAGGGATGTTAGCAAGGACATGGTAAACTTCTCTGGGAGGAGGAAAGGGGCAACTCACTGGTGAAGCCTAAAACACTGAGGGTTGATATCCAATGTTCCCCTTCCTCAAAAACCTCCAAATAAAATCTGTTTTTACTTCACTGCTTGTGTCCTCTTGAAATTCTATTCTGTGAGAAAGATGAAGGAGCAAGTTAAGGCCTTACCTGAGTAAGGTCTAGGACTGACTTTCTTTTCTTGCAAAGAGTAATTCCTCACTCCAGTCTGACTCTATGGCTCCCTGGGAAATAGTCATGGGGATCAACTCCTGTGCAGCAGAGAACAAGTGGATGTCAGGTGTGGCTTAAGGGCTACATAGTAGGGCTGGCTGGACTTGAGGTCCATGTCATGCAAGGGCTCATCAAAGATTTTATCAGTTCTAGACTTCCCAGCCATTCCTAGGGTGCCTGAGGTGGATTAGGAGAAAGTGGCAGATCCCTTTCTCAAGGCTGTTTTTTCTCTTCTCTCCACTTGGGAGCCTGCCAGCATCATTTATGTAGATTACATCATTTATATAGATACATATGGTTAAAAAATTCCAAAGGTATGGTGCCCAAGAGATAATAAAGGAGTTATTATTTATTATCAGATTCAATCCCTGGATCCAATGTAATTCATATTCCTAGTGCCAGACATGATCCCTATATGTAGAACCAGGAGTAACCCTGGGCACAGTAGTGTATGGCAAAACAACCAACAACTAACCAAACAAAAGAAATTATTTCCTTAATTATGTGTGAGCACATTAAGTGAAGTATAAACTTATAAACATATATGTGATTTTTATCTCAATTAATTTTAACATAATTACAACTAAATTTTTAAATCTGAAAAGTAACGAAAAAGAGAAAAGAATACGTCAGCGTTTCTTTAAAATTCAAATACAGCAAAAAAGTCAATTGACTTATAAATGAAATGCTGACAACTGAACTTTGATATTAACATTAACAATTTAGAAGAGAGCATAAAGTTGAAAACATGTATAAATTATTTTGCAACAAACAAAAGTCATTGCACTTTACAAAACATACTAAAAGATAAAATCAAAGAACTAAGTACCTATTACAGAGGCAGGGCAGGTGGTGGAGAGAAGTAGTGGAGATATTAGCGGAGGAAAGTGAACACTGAGAAAGGGTTTGGTTTTGGAACATTTTACGATTGAAACTCAATGCTGAATAGTTTTGTAACTTTGTAATTCTGTTAGCACTGTTAGCACTGTCATCCTGTTGTCCACTGTGAGACTTGTTGCTACTGTTTTTGGCATATCCAATACACCATGGGTAGCTTGTCAGGCTCTGCCATGACGGCGGGATACTCTCAGTAGCTTTCTGAGAGGGACAGAGGAATCGAACTCGGGTCGGCCTCATGCAAGGCAAAGGCCCTACCAGCTGTGTAGTTCATGAACATTAAACAAAATATAAATAAATATAAGGAAAGAAAAAAATTGCTAAATTCATTGCCAGAGAAAATATAAATTTGAACAGTCTCTATGCAGTTACTAAAATAAGATGTATCAAAGGTCAGAGCTATAGTACATGAGTCAAGGCTGAACTCCAACTCCACATATGGTCCCTGAGTTATCTCTGAGAACAGGGCCAGAAGTAAACACTAACACAAGCTAGTGTGGCCGAACCCTCTTCCCTCCAAAAGAAAAAAAGATATGTATCAAGATTTTTAAAAATATATATACGCTTGGAAAAGACAATTACTTACTAAAAGTTTAATTTATGCTTAAATGATATAAATTCTCATTCTTTGAAGCATTGTTTATATCTTCAAAGTATTATGAAAACTTGTACATCTATTAATGTAGATTGGTAAGTAAATTATGAGCAAGTACACAATTAAATAGCATACACAGCTGAAATATTCGAAGATCTACTTTAATGTGACAATAACTTTAAAGTATAACGCTGCAAAATTTTATGAATATTTATTCCTAGTGTAATTATAGAGAAATAATATAAGTTGTGTCCAGTAATATATCGAGTTAACTAACAATTGTTAATATCACCAGAGTGAGTGATTCCTGACAGTGATACAGTGATCACCATGGTGAGTGATCCTGCAGATCCTAGACAGACAGTGCTCTCCTCTGCTTTGGATGCCCTTTATAATCACCCTTATTCAACATTTTATGGCCCACCTCACCGTGTGTAATATAAACTTCGATTTTCTGTTTGCTTTTCCTTCCTTGTGGAAAGAGACTTACACAGTAAGATGGTATGCATGACAGCTTTACGGTATCACCTTTAAACCCCCTTTCCCAAAAATGATTCTCTTTTCCACCTTTTGAATTTTTATTTGTGCATTGTTTGGAGCCACCTCTGGTTTTACTCGGGGCTCATTCCTAGCACTGCTCAGGAGACTATATGAAGGGAATCAAAACAGGAACAGCAGCATGCAAGGTAGCACTGTAGCACTGTCGGGTAGCACTGTCGTCACGTTGCTCATCGATTTGCTCGAATGGGCACCAGTAACGTCTCCATTGTGAGACTTGTTACTACTGTTTTTGGCATATTGAATATTCCACGGGGAGCTTGCCATTCTCTGTCTTTCTGGCGGGATACTCTCAGTAGCTTGCCAGGCTCTCTCTGAGAGGGACAGAGGAATCGAACCCGGGTCTGCGTGTGCAAGACAAACACCCTACCCACTGTGCCCTTAGCATGCAATCCTTTATTAAGGATTGAATCTGATCTGACACATACAAGACATGGGTCCTAGTCCCTGAGTATTAGTATCATTATGACCTTAAAATCATAAGAGATTTTTTCTTTGTTATCACTAATAGAAATGGTTTCAGTATTTTGAAAAAATGGATTAGCATATTTTGGCTAAGAGTATTTATTCCTTTCTTTCTCCCTCTCTCTCTCTCTTCCTTCCTTCCTTCCTTCCTTCCTTCCTTCCTTCCTTCCTTCCTTCCTTCCTTCCTTCCTTCCTTCCTTCCTTCCTTCCTTCCTTCCTTCCTTCCTTCCTTCCTTCCTCCTTCCTTCCTTCCTACTTTTTTTAATTAACATGGTTTACAAAGTTGTTCATGATGATTTGTTATAGGCATTCAATATTCCAACACCAATTCCACAACCACTATCACCTTCCCTCCACCATCGTCTCCAATTACCCAACCACCCTTCAAGTCTGCTCCTCTAGCAGGCTCACAATAATTTATTTGTTATTGCTTATTACCACTAAATGGATAATGGAATAATCAGAAAATACTTCAGTAAAAAATATTTGTGAAAATTGTTGCATTTCACCGTGGGGACAGTAAGTTCTTGTCTTTGTTGGAGCATTCACTAAGCTGTTGTTGCAAGTTAAGCCTTCTGTGTTAATGTTTCTTAAGTCAAAATTAGTTAGCGCCTACATTACATTCCCATCTAGTCTGGTGTGCTCCTACTATGATATTAGTATTGTAGAGTTTAGAGATGTCCAAATTCCAGAAAATTCAGATTTCTTTTTGATTTTCTGAGCAGTACAGCCGAAAACATGTGGTAGCTCTCGGGGTGTGGCAGTTGTGGGGCATGCATGTGGCTGCTAAGGCTTTAGGAAGTGCATGGAAGTAAAGCAAGGTCAGCTGTCCCAACTGGAGAAGGCCAGAGTTAGCAGGGAAAAAATTTTTTTTAAGTGTACCTCATACTTTCAGCAGTTAGCATCTCTGTGGAGCTCAGTTTTGAGGAAGGGGAGTCTGGCCAGAGCCACGTGGCAGCTGTTGGGTTGGGCCTTCAGTGGGGTGTGGATTTGGTCCACCCCCATCTCAAGATCACCCTGAAGGTTTCAGCTAGGACTGAGTATTTGAGAATTTTTTTGCAGCTAGTTTATCTCTTTTGAGGTTTCTTTATGAGTCTCTGGAACAGAGCTGGAAGGTAAGCTTATGTAAATCATAGTTCTTTCATAAAAAATAAGTAAAATTGAAAAGTGGTGACCGTGGGACATTTTATCTTTTATTTCAGTTCTCTTTCTTCCCACATGGTATCTTAGTTCATTATACTTTCATGATTATTTGACTGTATTAAGGTTCATGGTTTCATAGTGTTACTTCTGAGTCCAAATAAAAATAATTATTATTTTGGTTTTGCACAATGTTTTTTATTTAAATGAATTTATTATTATTGAACAACATTAAGTAATGATGGAGGTAGATGTACCTTTATTGTGTGTTAGTGAAGGAAATGCAAATAGAAAATTAATGTATCTGTGTGTGTATGCGTGTATGTGTGTATGTATGTATATGTTTAGAGGCTCCCAAGTGGTGCTAAGCAAGTGTGGGGGTGTTCCTTCATTTGATTCTTGGCCAAATGTGCTATTAATTCAATGTGAAGGCTCAAGGATGCAGTGCTGTGTGGGCCTGTAGTGCCAGGGATTACTTATTCCACCCCAGGGTTACCCAGAGCCTTCTGGGATTGTGTGTAGTGGAAGTTGTAGGACCATATAGGTCTAGCGATAAACCACAGCAGAACATGATCCTTAACCCCTGAGCTATTTTTCTAGAGTCCTTTTTTATTCTTAATATTCATGAAAACACTTTTCAGTATTTTCCTAATAGATTTAGAGCTAACTTGGATTATGATCATTTATATTTATATTTAGAGTCTCTTGCCTCTGCACCTGTCTGTCTTCACTGGGGCCCCTCAGAGGGGGTGGGTTGAGTTTCCCTCCCCACCCAGAGTAGAGCCCCCACAGTTGAAGACCTCCAGAACCCAGCCACAGCCATGCTCAAGGCCTCAAGGCATGAGCCTCACGCATGAAGGAACCGGCAGAGGAACCCAGGTGTGCAGGACCAAAGGCTGAGGTCTGCAAGCCTGCTTGGATCCGGACTGGGCCTCTTCTGCCCAGATCCCCCATCCTCCAATGTGGCACTGTTTGGAAGGATAAGTAAAGAGAGGCTTCTAAAATCTCAGGGCTAGGACGAATGGAGACGTTACTGAGACCATTCCAGAAATTCGATGATTAATGTGATGATGATGATGATGATGATGATGATGATGATGATGATGATGATGATGATGATACTTAGGAACAACATTTATTCCTACTTTGTAATATTTTTTAAAAAACCAAGAGCAGGGAATGGAGTGATAGTATAGTAGATAGGAAGCTTGTCTTGCATGCAGGAAAGCAGGGTTTGATCTTTGGCATCTTATATGGGTTCCCAGCCTGCCAGTAGTGATCCCTGAGTGCAGAGCAGGAGTAAGCCCTGAGCACTGCAGGATGTGGCTCAGAAACAAAAATAAAAACATTGTTTTTAAAAATCAAGAGCAGATTTTGCTTCTTATTAAAGAACTTTCACAGCATATTAAATAAGTGTTCATTTGGGGTTTGTTAAAATTAAGGATTATAATTAACTTTTCTAAGGATTTATAAAATGTTTAAATAAATTGCATTTGTTTTTACAGTCATCTGTTTTTCTATTTTATATCTAAAATATATAGCTTCATTTGCATTATCTTATTTTATTGAGATTTTATAACACTTTTATGATATAATGAATAGCATTTTGGGGACTCAGATTAAATGTCAGAAAGTGAAAATGCCGTGTCATATGGAAGCACAATTCCTAAGCTTTTGATAAATCTCTATACTTCTTTCCATAGAGGCTGAAAGAGAGAAAATTCCCACTAACAGTGGATAAGGGTTTTTTTCTCTATATCCTGCCAGCACTGATTGCTCCTATTCTCTTTGATGTGTGCCAGTCTCACTGGTGTGAGGTGCTGTCTCACTATTTTGATTTGCATTTCCCTGATGACAAGTGATGAAGAACACTTTATCAAAAATCTATTGTTAGGAACTGTCTTAATTCTTTATTTTATGAAATATTTTATCACATCAATTGGAAATAACATTTTAATTAGCACCTATTTTTAAGCTTTTAGGAATATAAAAAAAAGAAAAGTGCGATTATTTTTATCAACTTTCTTGTCAGAGAGGAAATTTTCTAAGTAGGCAGCTCATTCCTTAGTGTGAGTGCTGCAATTTGAGTGACCGGAATATTCATAGGGGCATTCACAAGAAAATGGCAGAGTACTCTGAAAGGTTTTCAAAAGACAAGGTAGACTTTAAAGATATGTATAACAGGCACTTAATCCAGAATAATTTCAGAAACTAAATTTCAACACAGAAACAACTCCTATACTAACTAGCAAAGATATTTATAACATGCGTTTAATCCAGAGTAATTTCAGAAACTAAATTTCAACGTAGAAACAACTCCTGTACTAACTAGCAAAGACAAGTACAACATGCATTAAATCCAGAATAATTTCAGAAATTACATTTCAACACAGAACAACTCCTATACTAACTAGCAAAGATATGTATAACAAGCATTAAATCCAGAATAATTTCAGAAACTACATTTCAACATAGAAACAACTCCTCACTGACTAGCAATCACTGCTTATTGAGCTGAAAAAAATTCAGTGTTTTCTTTTATTCATAAATAACCTTGGAATAGCCTCAAATCATTCATTCAGGGCTTTGACAAAGAAGTCTGACCATCTCATTGGTGGGCGGCCACAGTCTTTGACATCCCATGGAATTGAGTCTGTACAACTCTAGTCCAGCGGTCGTCTCTGAATTGCACTACGTGTCCAGCCCATCTGATTTTTGACGTCTTGGCAAACGAGACAGCATCCCTGATTCTTGATCATCGACAGAGGTTGGAACTCCGGATTCCTTCACTCACTTGAGTGAAACATGATACTCCTAGCATGGTTCTTTCGATTCCTCTTTGGGATACCCAAATAGTGTTCTCATCCTGTTTGTGTAGGGCCCAGGTCTCTGAGGCATATTTTAGTGCAGGAAGAATGGTGGAGTTGAAAAGATGTGCCCAGAGCCAGAGGGTCTTCATCCTCTTAATCACTTCTTCAATGCTCTTGAAGGCATTTTATGCTGTTCTCTTCTTCATGCACAGTTCTGGTACCAAGTCATTCCTCATGTTGAGTTCTCGACCCAGGTACACATAGCTGCTGCATTCAGAGATGTTTGTTCCATTGAGAGCAAATGGATCGTCAGGGACTAGTTTATTTTTCATAAACATTGTTCTGTTGAGATTCAGCTGCAGTCTGAACTTTTCACATTCGTGTTCAAATTCAGCCAGCATTTGTTCTGCTTGGCTAATATTTGGTGTTATTAGAACAATGTCATCAGTGAAGCGGAGGTGGTGTAGTTGCTGACTATCTTCACTGCCATTCCTTTCCATTCCAGCAATAGCATGACGTTCTCGAAAGTGGCACTGAAGAATTTTGGTGTCACCCTGCTGAACCCCTTTCTTTACATCAATGATCACTTCCTTGTGGAATGGTGAGATCCTGATGATGAATTAGTAATACAGCTTGAGGAGGCTCTTGATGTACTGAGTTTGAATGCCCTGTTTTGCTAGGGCTTCTATGGCTGCTTCAGTCTCAACAGAATTGAAGGCCTTCTTTAAATCAATGAACATTAGACAGAGTGGCATCTTGAACTCTCTCGAAACTTCAATGAGTTTGGTCACTGTGTGGATATGGTCGATCTTGCTGAATCCTTTTTGGAACCCAGGTTGCTTGCATGGTTGTTCTCAGTCTAGTGTTCTGCCTATTCTATTCAGGACGACTAGAGTGAACAACTTGTAGACGACGGACAACAGGCAGATTGGGCGATAGTCGCCAATGTTGTGGATGTCTCCCTTCTTGTACAACAGAATGGTCCTGCTGGTTTTCCACTGGGACAGAACCTTGCATTCGGATAGGTAGAGTGTGAAGAGCTGAGCCAGTGTATTGATGAGTACTGGTGGCAGATTCTTCAGGTGTTCGGGTCTGACCTTGTCCGGACCGGGTGCTGTACATGTCTTTACCGATGAAATGGCATGTAGGATTTCAGAAGGGAGGATGTTAGGAATGACATATCCATTCTACGGAATTTGGTATGTGGGCAGTTGAATGAGGATGTTGAAGAGATTTGAGTAAAAGTCTTGAATAATCCTCTCCATTGCCCTTCTGGTAGATGTGATAGATCCATCAGGATGTCTGAGGGCAGTCATCTTGGTCTTGTAGTTGGTGAAGGACAGGCAAGCATTGTGAATACTTTTCCAGGCTTCTCCCGCATCAGCCAACACTCTCATTTAACCTTCTATAATTCATTCAATTAGAACTTAGCTTTATTACTAATAGCATAATTTTGTGATTACAAGTTTTATGGAAAAGACTAACTCCTTAATTGTACATGACATTGCCAAAGTTAAACATGTGTTTAGCAAAGTTTGTATATTGTATCCATTTCTAAGTTATTTGCAAAATGCCTCATCTACTGGAGGCTCTGAAGAATAATGTCTTACAATGAGAAAACTTATATAATCTTTTTTAATCAAGCAATTTTCAAACTAATATTTGAGGACTGATGAGGTACTACAAGGAATAAAGTTATATGCAATCAACGTAGCTTAAAACATGGATTTAAAAGACCCATGTTCAATTCCTGGCATCTCATGATCCCCTGAGCACAGTGCTCAGAGTGCACCTGAACATTTCCTTTTCTCTGTGTGGCACAAACACTTTACCCCAAAGAATATTTTCTCAACATTTCACTTATGTGATCTTTTAAATTTTTTATGTTTTGAACATTATATAAGTAGGTAAGTACATACACACGTATTTCTCCAATAGCTGTTGGCAAACTTTAGCACATGCACTGGATATAATCACATTCTTCCATACACCCCAGAGGTATGATTTTTTTTTTTATTTATAAAAGGTAGTTAGAAATAAAATGCACAACAGAATGTTATGTGATCCATTAACTCTAAAATAGTTATTATCAGCCTTTTAAAGAAAATGTTTGTCTGTCTTTTATATTATAAGTTAAGGATGCATATATTAGTAAATAAGCATGCGGCATGTGGCACTTTGAGACATCTTATATAGAATAATTTTTCATTCTAATAACTGACCCTCTAAAAGCTAGAAGTTACATTACTAAAATGAAAAGCAAAGCAATGATGTGATTATGGGGCTCTGCGAGCTCCTACAGTCTCAGACCTATAGATTTTGTGTGCATATCAAGAGGTTACCTTTCATGGGGTGAAAATACAGATCAGTTTGAAATGATTCAAAAATAATTTTAATGTTTTATGCTATTGAATATTTTTTGTTCACACAGAATCACCATCTATTATAGCATCTACTTTTAAAAAATAAATAGATTAAGCTCACTTTTTAATTCAAGAATTTCCCAAATATCTGATCTCTTACAAAACTCTATGAGCTGCAAATTTTGTAGGTGCAGAAATGGTCAACTTTCACTTCTGATCTTCCTTTTTACTACTGAGTTACAAACCACCAGGGAATTGAGTGGTCTAATGGAAAATGGCTATGTATTAGTATATCTTTCAGTTCTGTGGCTGAACTGAGGGATTCTGTGATTGAAAGTTTCCTCCTTTTAAGTCTTGGAGACAGACAGACATCTTAGAGACAGATGGCATATCAGGACTTAGTTACATAAAAATCTGATTGGACTTATGACTGGCTCATATTTCAGGAGTCATCAGTGACCACCAGCTTAGACACTTGCAAGTCATCTCTTCAAGTGATTTGGACTCCTTTCTGCAAAAACTGGGTTGCTGAAATTTTGCTAAGAGAGGGAGTATCCAAAAGAGCAAGATTAAATATTTAAAATGTAGTTTAAGTGACAGTCACTTGCATTTTGTTCTATATCCACGTCACAAAGTCAACACTGTCAGGCTCAACGAGGATAGGAATTGGGTCCCTTTTCTTGATGTGAAGGATAGAAACAATGGGAAGGAATTGGGTGCCCATTATCTTTAGAGTTGACCAAACTGCAGCTGGATACCTCCTAATCACTTAAGACCTCTGCAATCCCATGCCTTTGAATGATAAATAATGAAGTAATGGCACTTTCTTTTTTTTTTTAATTTACCACTGGCAAGGCGTTGATGCTACTCCACTTTTAATAGAAAACTGCAATAAACAAGCATGAATGAATGATAACCATATTTATTTTTACTTATTTATTTTTATAGGGGCTGTTTCCAGAAATTCTCAGGCCCATCAGTGCTTGGAAATCACCAGGATCACACCTGTGGTGCTTTGGGGATGAAGGGTAGGAAATGGGAAATTGAACTCCGGACTTCTCCCTGAGATACATTCTTCTCTCTCTTATGTTCTACTTTGTTTGCTTGTTTCGATTCATTTTTAAATCATATTTGTGGTGCTCAGGGTTTGTTTCTGGCTCGGACACTCTGGGACCATATGTGGTGGTCCTTGCTTGACTGTACAAAAGGCAAACCTCTTAACCCCGGTACCATCTCTCTGGATCTCTCTAATCTTATTTTGTGGGGGATTACTCCTGGTTTTGTGCTTAGGGATCACTCCTAACAGACTCAGGAGACCAGGTAGGGTACCAGAGACCTAACTCCAGAGAGCTGCCAACAAGCAATTTTATTATCACTCTGGTCCCTCTAATTTTTTTTTTAAAGGAGTTACATTTATGGTGACCTAGAGCTTCAATATCTTTATTTCTCTATGGTACTATCTTGTCAAATAACTCAATGTTTTATGTAGCCTCACCAATAGTAGTATATTCTGGGTGTTATAATGTAATGTATCTCCTTAATTTGAAACTGATGTGATTCTGTAGATTCATGCTGTACACTCAGCAGGACAGTGCATGTTCTGGAAAGGTTTCAGGATTTATTTGTTTAGGCAATTCAATAAAGGCAATAATTGACAGTGTGATTCATTATTTAGGGACAATCCTCAAAGCAACTGATCTACTTAAATGTGCCTCCTCCTATTTATTTAGCCAGGTTGATTATTTACCCTTGATTGTTACTCTTTTATGTATATGTTCCTATGTTTCTAAGAAGGGTGTTTTTACTGAGATAGTAGTAGATATTGCTGTTTGTTCTGATATTTACAGAAGATTTATCACAGAGAGGCAGTTGAGCAGTCTGGAGAAGTCCGTCTGCTAGTGGTCCACTATCGGGGGCCTGGGTAGAGGCCACTTCCCTGGATCCTCCCGCTGGCGTACCTTCTCTTCCACAGTCTCCACCACCGAGCTGTTCTTCAGGGTGGCAAATATGAGGGAGACATCAGTGGTGAGCACCTGCACGCGTGGAAGGAGACATGAGGGTGATGGGCAGGAAGCCGGCCCTTCCTCTGAAGTAGAAGTCGTGCTCCAGTGGGGCTACATATCTCTTCATTCTCAGCAATGGAAAACTAATTATCAAATGCTTCCTTAGTAGTAGGGCTGTCTTTCTTGGGTGGAAACTCCAACAACAATAGTGAGTTTTGTGTTTAAATATGGAATGTAATCAAGGTAAAGAGAAAATGAAGTGAAATTCATCAGTTATACAGTCGGGGGTGGGGGGTGGGGGCGGGGGGTATACTGGGGTTTTTGGTGGTGGAATATGGGCACTGGTGAAGGGTTGGGTGTTTGAATATTGTATAACTGAGACATAAACCTGAGAACTTTGTAACTTTCCACATAGTGATTCAATAAAAATTAAAAAATAAAAAAGAAGTCATGCTCCAGGTTGTACTCCAGTAGTACCCGATCTGCCGCTTGATATAATCCTTGAGCAGCTCCTGGTCCACGCTCTACAGCTCGGTGCGGCTGATGTTTTCGAAGCAGTAAGTGATGCAGTTCATGAACTTAGGGGCCAGGGGACACTCTGTACTGTCAAACTCCCGATAGGTGAACTGGTAGTCAAAATGGGCAGACCCGTCGCTCTTCACGCTCACAGCCTCATCCTGGTCAGGCCAGGCCGGATCTGCTTAGCTCTCTGGTGGCTAGGCTGGGCTGGGGGGCACCACAGGCGCAGGCGTGAAGGTGGTGGGCTTGGATCCTTTCAGCTCCCCGTGGGCGGGGCACAAGGCCGACTTCTCCCAGGGTGCCTCTGAGCTTCATGTCTATGTTCAATGGGACCCGCCTGTGCGTGTTGCTTCTCTGGCAGTCCTGGTCCCCGATTCTCTCCTCTCCCGACTTGTCCTACCTGGCCCTCAGGCTCTCCTTGCTGTAGCTCCCCTCTCCTCTCTCCTGCTCTTTCATGTCCCTCTTGGAGGGCAGCTTATGGGCAGACTGAGTCTTGTGAGACTGTGGCTGCATACTCTTGTGGGCTATCTCTCCAGGTGTGGGCCAACTGATGGCATCTTCAAAGTCACCAACCTTACTTACTGCCCTGTGTTGCTTAGGAACCGCTGCTCTCACCACCTTGGCTGGAGCGGACTGGAGCATAGCACAGCTGGTAGGGCGTTTGCCTTGCACACGGCTGACCCGGGTTCGATTCCTCTGTCCCTCTTGGAGAGCTGGGCAAGCTACTGAGAGTATCCTGCCCGCACGGCAGAGCCTGGTAAGCTACCTGTGGCATTTTTGATATGTCAAAAACAGTAACAAGTCTCGCAATAGAGACGTTACTGGTGCCTGCTCGAGCAAATCGATGAACAATGGACCACAGTGCCACAGTGCTATCATACGGAGTATGTAGGAGAGATGGAGAGACCCGCTAAGCAGAGTGTGGAGTAAGGGAGAATATCACCCATCATACCTATTACATTGTTTCCAGTATAGATTAAGATTTATGTAGAAATGCTCTTATAAAAGTGTTCTTCTGAATCTTAGGAAAGATAATTAAAAACTACTGTCTATTTGGAGTAAATGAACAATGTAATTGCATAACAGTTAAAATTACTGAATCCAGGGCCTCAGCAGAGCAGAAAATTGTGAACCTGTGTTCTGAGTTATTTTATCAATGCCAAAGTATCTGGCAATGAGAAGCAAGAGGCAGAGATCAACTATATCTAATAGACTTCCAGCTATTAAGGAAAGGAACCCAATCTTTATTTTCATGTAATAAATGCCAGAAAGAGAAATCCATCTCTTACCTATGGTGAAATGTAATAAACATTGGGATTAAAACTAGGTTTTGGGGAAAATGGGAGCTCATAATCGAACCTTTTAACACTGTAGGCATAAAATTGTCACATTTCTTATATTTCTGTTTCAGCCATCCTGAAGTACATGAAGGTTAAAGATACTGAATTTTAAGTATTTTTCAGAGACTTAAGTAAAATAATACACAACATATTCCTATCTAATGTTCACATATACTAACACCTTATAAATTATGACTATGGTTTTTATCAGTGTCTGTAGTACCAAAGGTATGAAAAATATTCAGAGATCAACAAACACTATAAGAGAGTCATTTGCTGTGAAGGAATATCACACTTCCGGCAGCTGGGCATTACCATGGGATTTGACAGTTATGATCAGGATAGAAATAGCTAAGGTAATATAACCAGATTTAGTAATATTTCAAAATAGAACTTTGAAACTTGGAGGCATAATGTACCCTAGATTATAAAATAGGCTCTGGAGTTCCCTGAAAACATTCAGTCCAAGAGTGATCCCTGAGTATGAGCCAGGAGTAAACTCTGATCACAACCAAAATAGAGAAAGGAAAGAAAGAAGAAGGGAGGGAGGGAGGCAGAGAGGGAGGGAGGAAGGAAGGAAGGAAGGAAGGAAGGAAGGAAGGAAGGAAGGAAGGAAGGAAGGATACAGGTTCTGGATCAAAAGTAAATATTAATAATTGGTTAGGATGAACCAACATGGAATAGAGAGCAGTGATCCTTCAGAAAACAGCAAGAAGGAAGAGGAAAGCAATGAAATCTTTGGCATCCAGATCTGTAATAGAACTGTAGCTTGAGATTTTTAGACCTCATTTCATCTCCAAGAGTCAGATTCTAATGTCAGGATTCCTCTGTTTCCTTAAACTTATGAGGACTGAGGACGAGGGGGAGCAAGTTAGGGAAAGTAAAGAATAGAGCCAAAGAACACATTATTCAGCCTCTCAGCCTCTCCCTAATACCAGCCTCTCCCTAATTCCAAGGAAGGCTTGGCATAGTTTCCATTGAGATAAAGGAACTACGTTTTGTTCCTCTGTGCTGTGTGTTCCTTCTACCATTGTGAGTTCCACTCCATAATGTGACAGCAGCCTGAAGAGGAATGGACGTCCATCACCTCAGCCAGGGCTGCATGTGGCTACTCAGGGAATTATATTCAGCTGATATTCTCAAGAATGGTCAAATGCCACATTAACTACTTAATCCCCTCTATATAATAACAAATTAGCAAAACACCTTTTCTTCAAGTTCCCTGACTGTCTCATTGTGGATTTCTAAAACACTCTTTGAGGACCCTTTTAATGTCTGTGCATGCTGTCCCTCTGATTATTTATAGGATAAAACAATTCTGTGAAGAAGTTTTAGCTAACAGCCATGGGCAGTCGTTTTCTAGATCACCACCATATGATTTTATAAATAATTAGTAAATCCATTAGTAGAATTCTATATTT
Source organism: Sorex araneus (assembly GCF_027595985.1). Lineage (NCBI taxonomy): Eukaryota > Metazoa > Chordata > Mammalia > Eulipotyphla > Soricidae > Sorex > Sorex araneus. The sequence goes on along the minus strand of NC_073304.1, from coordinate 133,171,537 downwards.
TCTTAAGTTTGAGTCTCCCTCAAGGGAGATGATCCAAAACAGTGAAGATAACAAAGAAGATTGTGGAAGATTCATAGAAACATTTTTGTTTTTCTTCTAAGAAGGCTAGCACTGTTTTCAGCATTATCCCTAGACTGGTTGGCCAAAGAAACTACTAATGGAAAATCAGCTATGTCTTTTCTAAAACCCATTTGGTTTTAATCATGAATGTTTGAGAAATAGACTATGAATCACTCAAAAGTGACACAACCTGAGAAAAGAGAGGAAGAGAGTGCTACTATTTAGTATAGTAAGGCTTGTTGCTATGTTTACTTATGTAAGTTCCATTGAAACTCCTATAATGACTGTTTTGACAAGTTAAACCTGTCTTCCATCCAAGTTGGTAAATAGAGCTATTTCAGAATACAGTGGGAGGAGGACACACCTGCACGGCAGTGATGGAATAACAAGGGATGTGCTGCTAGGACTGACAGCTTAACTCTTTCCTCCAGCTATTTACCTTCTAGCCAAATTCCAGGAGAGCTGCACTTATAATGAGTCCTATTCTGTCATGCTTGAGAGGACTTTTATACCATGCTTGGCATTTGGATCCCTCCTGATAACAAAGGATAACACACTTTCTGCTCTTCTTTGTGTTTGTGTATTTATATGAGGGGTTATCATAGTTTGGGTTTCCCAGGAGCAGACACGAAAACTAAGTTATGAGTATGAGATGCTTATTTGGGAAGTGATCCCAAAAAGCAGTGGAAGGGGAGTGAGGAAGGAGTAAAAGAAGCAAAGTAGCTATTGTGGGCCACTGGAGCTCAATCTTTCTGCGAAAGTCAGATGGTGCAGTGCCAACATGACTCAGCTTAACTCCTTGCTGAGTTGCACTAATAACTCATCTTGCATTAATACATGCACTAGCAATGTTGTTCTAAGGACATAGTATTTCATCCTGTATTTGCCTTTCTTCTCAGAATAGATTTGGGAAAATGATTTGGAAAACCTGTGATGAGTTGATTCAACAGAATAAGTGGGGCTGGCTATAATTTTTGAATTTTAACTAGATATTATTGGCATGGACCATTTCTCTAGTTCAACCATAAAAACATAGGTCTTCTGCTATCTTGTAATTTTATAAGTCTTAAATGTTACAATTCCATTAACAAATGCACAGAAGCCATTTAAAAATACTTCAGATTGATATTTTTACTGATTCTTTCAGAAAAGACAAAAAAAAGTAATAAGGGAATAAGGGAAGAAAGTATTTATTTATAATCTCTGAAATTCTGCCTCTTTAGGTTTTATTGTGATCAAAAAATAAATTCAGAGAGGCAATTTAATAAATACCAGACACTAGGTCTTGGGAAACTAAAGTAAGTACAATACAAATGAGTGCTAGATTTGAGTTTGAAAAACTTACTTTGGGCCAAAAACCTGCTCATCTAGAGCTTTTACCATGGTCATTCCTCCATTTTACCATATAAACAAAGGTAACTCTGCCAGCTTTATACTCTTTCTGTGTGTATTATTTTGATCACTAACTATAAACCAACTCTTTTCTATAATAACATTTGACGATTCAACGTGCTTGTAAGATGGAGAAGTATAAACACAGGGGATTCAATCCTTTCAGTATATCATCAATGATGCATCTAGCTAAGACATTTTGTTTTCTAAATTGCAGTTTAAATGTTTTATTCAGATTTACAATGCAGAGGCTTTAAAAGGCAAGTAGGGGAGTTAGAAGTTTAGGTGTGATGGGGAATAGAGATGCTTATTCAAATGTCTGGTACTTTAATTTCTGTCTATTGCAGTTATTTTTTAATAATGTATGTGTGTTACCTGAGCTACTTTTATGCATTCAAATTGCCTGGATTTGTTTTATTTCCAATTTTTTTTTGAAAAAGGAGTTATGGCAATAAAAAATAAAGACTCAAATACATAAACCCAAGATTCTTAGAGATATTGTACTTTATTAAAGTCAAAAGTGTTAATGATAATGATGATAATTGATTCTTGGCTTACAAATATGCTGATTTCTAATTTTGTTTATTTACTCTTTATCAAGTTGAAGACGGTTGTACATATAATTAGTTTATTTAAAAATTAATTATCCAAATTCTGTGTTATAAAAATTGAAATAAAGTTGATGTAACAATGGTATATGACCCACACCTTCTGGAAAGTCCCAGCTGATATTGCGAAAAGAGTATAGGAATATAGTTAGAAAAATTGTCTCAGTTCTTGGCTGCCTGCCACTTTGATTGAGATGTAATGCAGACATTTTGCATTTCTTATAAAGCATATGCTCTTCTATTCTATTTAAAAATGTATTTAATAAAAGTATTTATTCATTTTAGGTCTTCCTTTCAATGTCAAAAACCTAGTCACTTATAATTCTTTTTAAAGTGATGTTTAATTGATGGTTTCAGGAGTTTTCAATAGCCTGAAATAGTAACAACTATCCTGTTGCTGTTTAATTAATAAGTCCTTACTATTTACTATGTTAGTATGAATGCTCATATAATTTTCTTATTCACTTTGAGCTTATTCTTTATTCCCCCTATTTTTCTGAGACTATTATCACAAATAACTGTTGAATTTTGTCAAATAATTTCTTAATTAATTGAGGTAATGACTACTTCAATAACTTCTTTGGCCAGTTGCTAAGATGGAGCATAATGATTGATTGACTAATGAATCTGTCTCAGTCTTTTATCCTTGAAATAAACTTAAAATTGACCATGGTATGTAATTCTCTTTATAGGTTGCAGAATTATAATAATAAAAGATATCTGCTAAAGATTTTGCATCAATAACTATGATGCATATCACACAAATTTTCCTAGTTTTACTACTTTGGTTATCAGGGAAATATTATGTTTGTAAGGTAAATTAGGAAGTGTTATGCCCTCTTAAATTTTCTGAGAAAGATTGACTAGAATAGATATTAATTATTTTTCTGGATGGAATTTTCCAGAGATACTAGTTGAACCTCAGAATTACTTTTATTTGTGACTGTTGTTGCCACTGATATTTCAATTTTTGTTTTTCACTGAGTAACTATGAGTTACAAAGTTATTTCTGATAATGTTCCAACAACACTGTGTGCTTAAATTTACTTTCCACCAATATTCCCAATTTTCCTCTTACCCAGCTTCCTGCCTCTGGGCAGGAGTTTCTATTTATTTATTTATTTATTTACTTTAGGTTCTGTGGTTTAAGTACTGTGGTTTACTCCAAGATATTTTATGAGAGCCCAGCAAACTATCAAGAGTATCCCGCTCACACAGCAGAGCCTGGCAAGCTACCCATGGCATATTCGATATGCCAAAAACAGTAACAAGAAGTCTCACAATAGAGACGTTACTGGTGCCTGCTGGAGCAAATCGATGAACAACGGGATGACAGTGCTACAGTTCATCAGTTCTGTGGTTTAGAATAGTGTTACTTTAGGGTATCATACATATCACTTTGTAATCTTTAAGTACTCCTTCCTTCTTCCAGAGTTATTCTTTCCAGAACTACTCTTCAATGAAAAAAATGCAACAAACCTCATAGTTATCAAAAAGTGTTTCAGAATAATATCAATGCATTTTTAAAAAATGGACTAATTTGTGTCTGTGTTTAACTTTATGAATTAATTTTTTCTTTAATAATTTTTATTAGAGAATCACTGTGATGTACAGTTACAAACTTATCAACTTTTGTGTTTGCATTTCACTCATACAGTGATTGTTTACCCATCCCTCCACCAGTGCCCATTCTCCTCTGTAAAAAACTAAAGAACGCCGAAGGGGCTCATGCACTCACAGGCTCTCCGGGCGGCTCTGTCTCACCGCCTGCCTTAGGTGCCCTGGAGGAAAATATCATGTAGAGTCAAATGACTCCCAGGTTACAAAAGCATAGCATTTGTTAAGTCTTCCTGTGTCCATACAAAAAGGACTTGCTCTGAATAAACTATGCAAAGGACTCAAGGAGAAGAGAAAAACATTATTTACAAGTCAACAGAACACTAAGAAAGAAGCTACAAATATGGGGCTGGAGAGATAGCACAGCGGGTGGGGCGTTTGCCTTGCACGAGGCTGACCCGGGTTCAAATCCCAGCATCCCATATGGTCCCCTGAGCATGGCCAGGGGTGTGACCCAAAAAGCAAAAAAAAAAAAAAAAAAAAAGAAGCTACAAATAAACAAAGAGGAATAGGAGCACTGTAACGGGAGTAACCCAATAAACCTAAACTACCTGAATCTATGTTATCCTACACTCCTCCACCAATGATCCCAGTATCCCTCTCACCACACCCATGAGTTTAATTTTTTGTAATTTTTTTTATTACTTTTGTATTTATGTATGTTTTTAATAATACCTTAAAGTTTCTAAAGGAGAAACTTTATTTTCTGTTTTATTTCTGATATTGTTAATTTCTGTGTTCTTTCATAGTTTTGGAAGAGGTTTTCAATTTTATTATACTCTTGAAAAAGCAGTTTTTTATATTAATGATTTTTCAGCTTTCTTACTTTTAGTTTTATTTATTTATCTAAAATTTACTTTCCATTATGGTTTAAATATATTTGTTCTTTGCTACGTGTTTTAAAGGTGAGGTTCGTGATATAAAACTTTTCCTATAATGAGGCCCAAACAATAGTGCAGAAGGTAAGGTACTTGCCTTGTGCACTGCCAACTAGAATTTGATACTCAGCATCCCATACAGTCTCTCAAACACCACCAAGAGTGATTCCTGTGTGTAGACTCAGGAGTATTCCCTGAGTAATCCCAAACCAGCCAGTCAATCAATCAATACTTTCTATAAGCATAATGATTGTCTTCATTTAATCTATAAATTTCCCTTTTGTAACTGCTTTATCAGTGCCCCACTAATTTGTTTTCCTTTCTTTTTTTTTTTAATTACTTTTTGGGTCACACCCGGAGATGCACATGGGTTACTCCTGTCTCTGCACTCAGGAATTACTCCTGGAGGTGCCCAGGGGACCATATGGGATGCTGGGAATCTAACCTGGGTTGGCCACGTGCAAGGTTATTGCCCTACCCACTGTGCTATTGCTCCGGTCCCCATGTTTTCATTTTTATTCAATTAAATGTACTTTAATATTTCTAGAGAGTTTAATTTAATTTGGAGGGGTAGGTGTTGTGGCCAGGCCTGGCCATACTCAGGGCTTATTATTGTCTCTGATCTCTTGGTGGTAGCATTTAGGGGACAACGTATCTTGCCAGGCCTTGGACTGAGTTAGCTTAACTGCAAGGAAAAGTGCTTTAATCCCCATATTATCTCTCTGATCCTCTCTTGATATACTTTATTAAATGATGGATTATTAATTTTTTTGTTTACTTTCCAAGCTTAGGCTGTAGCAATAGCACAGTGGGTAGGGCGTTCGCCTTGCATGCAGCCAACCTGGGTTCGATTCCTCTGTCCCTCTCGGGGAGCTTGGCAAGCTACCGAGAGTATCCTGCCCACACAGCAGAACCTGGCAAGCTCCCCGCTATTGAATTGGTGTATTCGATATTCCAAAAACAGTAGCAACAAGTCTCACAATGGAGACGTTACTGTTGCCTGCTCGAGCAAATCGATGAGCGACAGGATGACAATGATACTTTCCAAGCTTAGGTAATTTTACTGCCTTTAAGATACTGACTTTGAGTTTGGTTCAGAGAATATATTGCATTATTTTAATTATTATAGATTATTGATTGTTTTCTTTTTAAAGTCCCATGTCAGGTTTATCTGATTTATGTTCTGTGAATATTTTGCAAAAATTGTACATTCTTCTATTACTGAATGAGTGTTATAATTTTCAACTAGCACCTATTGGTGGGTTGAGGAGGAAAATCTGTTGTGTTTTTCCAAATTTAACCTCACTGTGTTTTTTTCTTTTCTATCTGAACTTCTAAGATTTTTTCTTAAACTGTTTCCTTTCGGATGAGAGAATTTTCCTTAGGGTATTACTCCTCATGTAGGTACTCTTCCTTCTATGCCAAGTGAAGGAATTTTCACTTGGTGTAGAATTCTGAGGTGAAATGATTTTCTTTTAATACTTAAAAATTGTGTGACATCCTCTTATGGACTTCATGGATTTTGCAAAAACTTTACAAAAAATTCAAATTATTTTTCCCATGTATCAGGTAATATGTTGTTTTACTATATAGTTGTTTTGATATTTTATGCTTTTAAATTTCAAAATTTTTATTGTGATGTGTCTTGGAATAGATGTTATGAGTTTATCTTATTTAGAAATTACTCTGCTTCTTGAATCTCCAGGATTATGTCTTATAAATTTGGGAAGTTCTTAACAATTATATATTTGATTATTTTCCAGTCTTTTTTTTTTCTCCTCTAGTTCCAGGACTCGGATGATACTAATATTAGACCTTTATTTAGCATTTCAATTACATATGGCTATACCCAATTAATGTATATCATTTCTCCGTTGTTCAAATTGACAATTTTATTGCTTTATTTTATTTTATTTTTTGCTTCTTGGGTCACACGTGGCGATTCTCAGCAGTAACTCCTGGCTTTGCACACAGGAGTTACTCCTGCCAATGCTCAGGGGATCATATTGGATGCTGGGGATCAGACCTGGGTTGGCCATATGCAAAGAAAATGTCCTACCCATTATACTACCACTCCACCCCTATATTTTGATTTATGTATTCTTTATGTATTCTTAAAAGCGAGCTCCCAGAAGAGAGCAATGCAGAGTCTCTTGCCCGCAAGCCTGGCTGTCTTCCCTGGGGCCCCTCGGAGGGGATGGGCTCTGGTTTCCCTCCCCACCCCAAACAGAGCTCCCGGTGGCCAAAGACCACCGGAACCTAGCTACAGCCATGCTTGAGGCCCCTCTCCACATGTTTGGGTGGGCCTCTTGCATGAAGATACTGGCAGAGGAACCCAGGTGTGTGTAATCCCATCAACAGCCAACATCCAGAGACATAAAAGCGAGTTCCCAGCCTATTTTTCCCTCTGGGAGAAAAACTGGCAAGCTTCTGAGAGTTTCCTGCCCACATGGAACAGCCTTGCAAGCTTCCCATGGTGTGTTCATATGCTAAATCCAGTAACAAGCTGGATCCCATTCCCCTGACCTTGAAAGAGCCTCAAGTGGGACATCATTGGGAAGGCTGAGTCTAGAGAGACTTCTAAGATTTCAGGGAAAGGATGAATGGAGAGGTTACTGAGCCTGCTTGAGCAATCGATGATTAACGGGATTTTGTGATTATGATCGTATTCTTTACTGTGGGTAGCAAGATGAAGTAGTACTTATTATTACTGAGTAGGTGTCGGAGTTATGAATCTTTTTGGTATTCACTAAAAGTGCCATAGGAATGTCACTGTTACTTTTTATGGTATAAAATACATAATTATAATAGTTTTTCCTGGAATATTCTGACATTGCTTCCAAAACAAGTTATTATTCTCTAAGTATAATTGTTCAGGCTCTATGGGAAACAGTAATGGCTAATAACAAAAGTATCGTCAATATCCTGGTACTTCAATGATTTGTTGATTTCATATTAATCCTAAGGAAGAAGGGGTTTGTAAATCAAATTATAGTGGCATGAGCACACTGACATTGTTATAATGTAGTGCAGACCTTAATTTGTCTGTGTGGCACTTTCTCAGAGGTTGTATGGTAGCTCAATCATTCTATGTACCTAAAATGAATTAAGATTTCCATTCTAAATAATGTGAAGTGTTATCTAATTTTAGATCAATGGTTAAATTAATGATTAGATTCCCATAAGTAACTTTTTTGCGACTTAATAAAATGTAAAATTGGGTAAATTTTTAAAATGTATCTACAGGAGCAGGGCTGCCTCTTTAATGAATCATCTAAGACTACAAAAGACTACATTTTTAGTTCCCTTGGACCAGTACATAATGCTTACATAATGCTTCTTACTCCTGAAATAAATGGTTCATAACTGGTTCATAATCAGTTCCTAACTGGTCTTTCTATATGGTATTAATTTCTTTAAATTTCATCTTCCCACCACAAAGTAGCTTTTTGAAGATCATATCTGTGTGTTCCCAAAATGTGTGTGCTGCCAAGTGCGTTCAATGGCCATGAGATGCTTCCAGCACCCCCCACACCCCCAGGCAGGCCACTGCCATCAACAGGCGCATGAAGGAGGGAACAGGGTTACCAAGCTGATTGGTGATCAGTTGCCATTTATTCCAATCTTAGTCCCACCGTTTATTCTATTCTCCCTGCATACCTATTCCAATTTCACACTGCCCCTCCTTCCTATCTTACCTCATTTCCCTCTGAAGGGTTGGGGGCAGCAATTACACATAGGCGAGATAGCACAATCAACATATGCATATCCTTCCTGGGGTGTGTGGGGGAAGCCCTTCTAAGACAAAGATCTCATCCTGCTAAGAGATCCATGCAAGGGCAGAATTTCATCTAAGGGCATATTTCTCCTTTCCTTAGTTCATATCCATTTAAACAGTCATCATAAATTTACTTCTTAATAATCTTTCTAGTCATTTTGTATGGACACAATAAGAGATATGTTAAGCTTCAAGGGTGGCTTTCCTGGGGACCTCTCTCTATAGATCCCAGACTACAGTCCTCAGGCCAGATTAGTGCTTCCTAACCTAGTAGGGTCTTTGTCCAGTCACTTCTCTTTGGGTCATGACAGAGTTAGTCCATGACAGTGTTCTTAACTTGTAATTGAGTTTTATGCTGTCCCTTTTTGATGCCAGGGTAGCTTACAGCTTTCCCTGGATCCATCCAAACCCTTCATCGGGACCCTCCATTTGGGGTGCTAGGAACTAAGGATGAACTAAGGACAACTGAGACTTAATTCGAATAAATATTACAGTTGCCCAGGAGTAAATATTATTTGGAGTCAATTAACTCCCAACATACAAAAGCATAGAATTATCTGTCTTCCTGTATCTATACCAAAAGGACGTTGCTCTAGAGTAAACTATGCAAATGATATAAAAGAAAGAGAAAAGCAATATTTCACTTATGTATATAAATTCCAGAGTCCTCAGAAGAATCTGACCTTACAGGGTCTGATTAGAGAATATAGGTGATTAACATGTAGGGGAATCAGAGCACAAAGGAGAGGTTAAGATAAGTAAGGAGGAATGGAGTGCCTCAGGAAAACTGTGATGGGTATAGTCAAATAAACCTAAGCACAAGGGAGAAAGCACAGAGGAGAAAGGATGAATGAACCACTGTTATCCTACAAATATCCAGTTAACAAAGATCCAATGTGTCACCGTTGGGAAGGACGAGTAAAGAGAAGCTTCTAAAATCTCAGGGCTAGAATGAATGGAAATGTTACTGAGACCATTCCAGAAATTTGACAATCAATGGGATGATGATGATGATGATGATGATGATGATGATGATGATGATGATGATGATGATGATGATCCAGTTAAACTAATTCCCATTCCTCAATGTCATAGAAAATAGAGTTTATTATATGTCCACCATTGATCTCTTATGAGTAGCCATTTGACACTTTTGTTTTGTTTTTTTTGTTTTGTGTTTGCTTTTTAAATCATACCCGGCGATGCACAGGGGTTACTAATGCTTTGCACTGAGGAATTAACTCCTGGCAGTGCTCGGGGGAGCCATATGTGACACTGGGAATTGAACCTGCTGTACTATCGATCCAGTCCTGACTATTTGACATTATTAATAGTCACAAATATGGTAGATATATTTATAAATGCCCTGCTTATTCTAAGTAAGGCCTTAAAAGGAAGAAAAGAAAAGTCATAAGCTAGCAATCAAGTTACAGGTTTGGCTTCAGAACAGTCTTGATCTTTTGGATAGTTGATTTATGACTCTGAGCCTCAATTTATTCAACTATAGTATATGAATATCAATAGAACAAAATGTAGAATTTTCTAAAACAGTAAATTATTTTTGTTAGGTACTTAAATACTATAGAGTAAACAATGGTATCTTTTCTTCTTCCCAATTATTAGCATAATATTTTGCTCATCATTTGTGGCAGACATTTCAGATAGGATTCAGTAACACTTGCCTCTTGTTATTCCTATCCGTTATAGCCTTCCCTGAATGGAGACAAAACCCATAGCCTCACCTCTAACAGTGTAACAACAAAAATGAAGAGAGAATACTTCAAATATTAAATTAAAACAAAACAGTGATTTCTATCTTCCTTACCCTCTTTGATCCTCACACATTTTTTGCTCTGAAAAAGTCCATTTGTGTTGTTGCAAGCTGCCTTATAAAGTCAACTGTGTACAGGGCCCTGGCAGAATCCTCTGGCTAATATCTAGCCTGGGGTTTATCAGTCTGTGAAGAACTGAAAACAATCAACACCCACAAAAGAGAGATTACAAGAAAATCCCCTCTCAGTTGAGTCTTGAGATGTTAGAGTGGTTGTAAACCTACTGAGTGCAACGTTTGAGAAACCTTGGAACTGAAGACCCTATAACTCACATTCATATTTCTGACTCCTATAATAGTTTGTTGTTTTGTTTTTAAAATACTTGTTTTGAGTATTTTCTTGATTTTTCAGTATTCTTTGACTTTTTGCCCTCATTTCTTGCTAATTTTTCGAAAAATTATTGTAATGTAGAAAAAGTCATAATTGTTGACACAATTCTAGAATTAAAATTGAGTAGATAAGGCTTTAATATTAAAATCAGTAGGTATAAAAATCAATTTATGTGAAATTATTGTATCTGATTGCAGAGTTGTTAAGCTGTTGTCTAATTATTTGTTAAGATGTTGATAATAACACGAGCTATTCTTGTTATTATACTTTTTGTTGGGTTTAGTTGGCTTCTATGTTTCTTTCCCATCTAGATTGGTGTGGTCCTACCAGAATGTCAGTATTGAGGAATTAGGATGTGTGACTTTGTGATTCAGAGACTTCAGATCTATTGTTTGGGAGCTTGGCATAGCTGCCAGGGTTTCCACGAGTATCAGGATTGGGAGGAAGGCTACCCACACCTACTCTGAAAAACACAGAATTCTCAGCCTGGGCACTGAACACCTGAAATTATTCATAGTTGGAATCTTACAGAGAATATTTGTGAAGTGGCGGAGTTGAGCCTGTGGTGTAGGGTGTGGGTGTGACTTCCAGAGCTTCTGCTGGCAGGAATTTGGCCGACTTGTCTTTGAGGGCACCCTAGAGTTTTCACCTATGGGTACCTGTAATTCCATTAGATTTGTCTGCTTGGCGTGCATCTTCTGGGGGATTTAGTTGGGAATTGCTAGAGCAGCTGGGGATGAGTTAGCTTTTAGAAGTTGGGCTATGCATCCCTACTTTTCAGCCTGAGCACCAGATAGATTGTTTTAATGTGCTTAATTTTTAGATGATTTGCTTTCATACTATTATGGAAAAGACTAACTGACAAGATTTATTTCTATGGTTCATTAGAATATTTGTCACTGTCACTGTCATCCAGTTGCTTCGCAATTTGTTTGAGCGGGCAGCAGTAATGTCTCTCATTGTGAGACTTATTGTTACTGTTTTTGGCATATCCAACATGCCACGGGTAGCTTGCCAGGCTCTGCCGGATGGGCGCTATACTCTCAGTAGCTTGCCAGGCTCTCCGAGAGGAGCAGAGCAATCGAACAGAGGTTGGCTGCTTGAAAGGCGAATGCCCAACTGCTGTGCTATCGCTCCAGCCCTGTAATATTTGTATTCAGAAAATTGCCTGTTATGGTCATTGTGGCCCATTAAGTCAAAGGAGAAGTATGGAGGGTAAAATCTTGTGCCTCTCATGTTATCATTCTTCTTTGATATCTCCACTGAGATATATTTACCTGGTCAAACATAATGTATAATAAGCTCAGTATTTGAGGCTCAATAGCAACATAGTGGGCAGAGAAAAGCAGGGTAATGTATTAGGACTGACATTTTTTGTCTTTTTAAAAGTATGACCTTTTGGAAATATCACTGTGTACATTTAAAATATTAATAAAGGCTGTTACTGTTAGTATGTAAAGGGGGCTGTTGTCATGTGTGACCTTTCATTGAAGTAAAAGAAAATTGACAGTTTTATTAGTAAGAGGATATCACACAAGATAATGCAAAGAAAGAAGAAAAGTTGCCAAAGTAGTAATTAGTTATTTAAGTTGAATATCATTAGGCACCTGCTATTTTAGACACGATCCTAAATGTAACTTTTGAGCCTTCTCCTCTGAAACCATTGTAAATGATGACAAGGCTTGGAGGAGTTATTCCTAATGTGTTCTTTCTGGGAGGATTATCTAAGCACTTCCACATTTCCATTTTCTGAATTTCACCCAAGGCATTGTGCTCAATCTCCCATGCACATCTTATTATTAATGTGTTCGTTCAGCAAATATTTATTAAGTATTTACAATGTACTTGACATTTTTTCAGGCTCAGAGGAATTAATGATGACTCCAAGAGATAAGGCCCTTTTCCATGTGGAGCTTTTACTCCAATGCAGAAGATAGAAAATAAGCAAGCACATAAATATGTCTGACTGCTATGTTGCAAGAGCAAGATCCAACAGGAACAATCAATAACACCTCTATTTTTTTCTGCACCTTTCAAACTCTCCCTGATTTTGGTTTTCATTTTCTCTTGAATAGAATGTTGCCAAAAGCCAGAGTTCTTTCAATATCACTTCAACAATCAACTTTTTTTTTCCAAATTACTTTTAGGCGCAGTTTATTTAAGTGACAAAGATGCACAGTTTCATAGACTAGTTAAAACTCTTACTTTCATTTCAGTTATTGCTTTTTATTTGATAGAGAAGGGTACAATCAATTTCTACCCCATAATCTTTTTATCGAAGTGTTTGGCACTCTATAGGGAGCACAGTCCCCTAAAACATCCCCTCATACTCTGTCCAACTAAAGAAAGAATAAAAACAAAAGCAAGCAAACAAAAATCCTGCTATTGTAAGCTAACTTCTCAACTGAAGAAGGAACAAAAACAAAAACAAACAAAACCCCCACTATTGTAAGCTACCTACTTCCCCTTAATTATTTTTCTGAGATTTTATTCTTGATCTTTCTGTATACTTGAGAAAAGTATTAGCTTGGGCCCCTAACTTTTCTTCAATATCTTCTGCAAGTTATAATTTAACATCTCCATTTGAGATGCGCAAGTACTAGCCAATGACTGTCTTACTATCAACTTTTCAGAGTTTTAGCCAAATTGGAGATGAAAGGGTCACATATAAATATCTTTTTATTGAATCCATCTCTGTAGAATGAATTTTCTGGTACTTATATAAATGATAAACAAAAATAGCAATATTTCTTATTGAGATTCTTGACCACTGGCTTCATGCATATTAAAATATACCATCTGTGTTGGTGAGTAGCTTTTGGTTATTATAAGACATTGAGAATCTGTACTTTTTCTATATTTCTTCTCCCTTTGAACCTAGCTTATTAAAAGCCAAACAAATAAGCATAGTGGTGGAACATCTTCCTAAATAATGGGAAATTATTTTTTAAAGAGGCAATTCTGGGGCTGGACCGATAGCACAGCAGGTAGGGCATTTGCCTTGCACGCGGCCGACCCGGGTTCGATTCCAGAATCCCATGTGGTCCCCCGAACACCACCAGGAGTAATTCCTGAGTGCATGAGCCAGGAGTAACCCCTGTGCATCGCCAGTTGTGACCTAAAAAGCAAAAGCAAAATAAAATAAAGAGGCAATCCTGTCCCAATGAAACAGATTCAATACAAGGAAATGCAGAGGAATAGGAAAGTCAAGATGACCTTGGACTTAATAAATAAGTTTTTTTGTTTGTTTTTGGGCCACATCTGGTTGTGCTCAGGGTTTACTCCTGGTTCTGTGCTCAGGGATTACCCCTGGTGCTGCTTGAGGGGCCATATGGGGTGCCAGGTGCTATGTATTGAACTGCAGCTAGCAAGGTACAGTTTTACCAGCAATAGCACAGTGGATAGGGCATTTGCCTTACATGCGGCCGACCAGGGTTCAATTCCTCCATTCCTCTTGGACAGCCCGGCAAGCTACCAAGAGTATCCTGCCCGCAAGGCAGAGCCTGGCAAGCTCCTCATGGCATATTGGATATTCTAAAAACAGTAACAAGTCTCACAATGGAGACTTACTGGTGCCCACTCGAGCAAATCAATGAACAATGGGATGACAGTGTTACAGTGCTACAGTGCTATTATTGCTATGGTCTCTTATAAAAATGATTGAGCAACTAGAAGGAAAGGATTTTGACCCATGCTCTTACATCATTCTCCATGATCTCTCACTGAATCCTGAATATTTGTTTTATTTGCTGAATGATTAAGGTGACAAAAATCTGAATTCTTATTGATGTTCTTGACCATTGGATTCATGCATATTAATTTATGCCATCTGTGTTGGTGAGTAGCTTTTGATTGCTAAAAGATGTTGAGAATTTGTATTTTTGCTCATATTTCTCCTCCCTTTGAACCTAGTTTATTAAAAACAAACAAGCAAACATATCAGTGGTCTATGTTTTATAAATGGCTAACTCCAGACTGTTATGATAAACTTTGAATGTCTTGATACGTGATTCCTTTTCAACTGAAAAGAAGATTGGACATTTATACAAAAAAAAAATCATAAGTATTTTAAAGAATGTCAATCAAGGAAAAGTGCTTTTATAATAACAGAAAAAAATTAAACAAACACAAGGATCCCAGCTATTATGAAAATCAAAGCCAAATAGAATGTGGAACTGTGAACTTCATGAAATCCTTTTATTGGAAAATAAAAAAGTGTCTTTATGATTGACCCTCAAGCACTTGAGTACTATCCTTACCAAGCTCCTAGGTTATTATAACACTATTTGATTTTACTCCATGACTAAGGAACTTGTCTTCTTGAGCAAGTTGCCAAGTGAAATTCAGAATAAGTATAAATTATTTAAATAAGATAGTTCTGAATTTAATTTAGCTACATGGAAAGTAACTTAAAATCATAAAGCATGATAATAAATAAAAACCAAATCCACGGGGATCATCTCTTTGGGCCATATCAATACAGTAGTTAAATGCTGAATTGCCTATTTCTACATAAGGACAATGCAATCATTATTTGTTGATTGGTACACAATGCTTTCTCACTGGCTTAGGATCTGAAACAGTAGGCTATCATGATTGACTAAGTGACACTGGGATTTGAACATGTCACCTCATGCTTTCCAGGCAAAGCATTAAACCACTGTGTTATATTTGGGGCCCATGTGAATTAATTTTTTTATTAAGTCTATATCTATTATTGGAAAAAAATGTTATATGCCAAGACTTCATGTTCTGTTTGTATTGAGCATACAAACAATTACATACCTAATAATCCTTACATACTCCTTGTCCTCAAATGAAGAAGGTCACATTTTATTTCAAATTGAAGACATAATATTTAGTATATCTAGAGTTAAATAAAATATATCATTAAAGTTAAATGTATCCGTTTATTTTTAACAAGACTAATAAAAATCTTGAAGTTATACGAGCAACTTACATTGTATTTCTGTTGGGCAAAATACTGGTCTAGAAAACATTTGTCCACAAGTATTTGTTCTTCAGGTGCATGTGGGCTAAAGTTCCAAGTGGATTTCATTGCTAACGCTATTTACAGGCAGCCTAAGTCCCAAGCCAGAACCTCTGATGCATTTAGCCTCCCAGATAGAAAACATAAGACCCCAATCCTTATATAAACTTGTCTTAAAAATGCCGTCCTATTTATAAAAACATTTTAGGGTTTAGAGAGATAGTACAAAAGGGAAGATTCTTGGAGGCTTACCTGTGATCAACTATGGTTTGATCTAGGACAGTGTGAGATGTGCCTCCTGAACCCAAAACTAATCATAGCCCTTGAGCACTGCTGATAGTAACAGCCCTTCTTAATTAAAAACATTTTACATCCCCTTTTTTTCCCCTTGAAAAGTGTTTGCCAATCTTAAGGATGGTGTTCCTTAGAGGGAGATATAGAGCTTTTATTAAATTCTTAGAGTCGAACAACTTTGAGGACAAATAGCAAAACTGTTTAATATCTATGTTAATTATTACAGTACAATTTTAGATGACAGTCACCGTTAACTGTTTTAATGTACCATGAACATTTTTAGCTTCGTTTTTAAGAAAACTGAAGAAGATAGGCTTCGGTTATGATTAGGATGGAGATTATTTTAAGGAAGATCAAAATCTCTTCAAAGAGATGCATTGATGAGTAACTGGTTTTCAACTGATAGCAGTAATAGTTGACAACCATGTTTTTTAAAATTTTTCCTTTCCTTCCCTCAAAAAATTCCTGCATAAACTATTTTGTACTTAACCTATACATTTTACATACTTCAAATTTTGGAAATATCTGTGTGGAAGAATGTTTGAAATAATAGTCAAAATTGTTCACCTTCTTGTCTCTATATCTTTTTGCCATGTGAACTTACAATTCTCTCTGAGATGAAAACAATGTCCCCATCCCATGATGTTATCCAGCCTGTGACTTGCTTTGACAAATATAGCTGGAGACACTGTGCCAGTCCGAAGTATAGGCATCAAGAGATTTTTCATGCTTTTGTCTTTCTCTTGAAACTCGGAACCACCATGAGAACAATTTCATGATGCCAGCATTTTGGAAAATGTAGAGCAAAAAGGAGGTGGTTCAAGTCATCTTAAATTTGCTAGAAAAGCTAACTAACTGGCAACTGATCACAGATACCACGTTAGCTTGTTGAGACCAAAACAGCCACTCAGAAAATTCCAGCCCCAATTACTGACCCATAAAATTATGAGATATGTTAATTATGACTATCTTAAGCCACTACATCTTAGGGTGTTAGTTACATAGCAAAAACTAACAGATATTCCTCTGATTATTTATATTCTACCCCAAAATATAATCTAAGTTCCTAAGGTTGGGTGACTGCCTCTGATTAGTTCCTCTGTAACACTGAGGTGACAAATTGTCTTGAATATTAAAATCACACTTCTTGTCCAGAGGAAAAAAAATTAACTTTAGATCACAGAAAAAATTTAGAAGACAATTAAGATAGTGACAGGCTATGAGTAGTCTAGCTCTACAGAGTTTTAATAAGGTCAGCTGGTTTTCAAGAATCTAAAATAATTATTTTTTAAGAAAAGATCTCATTGAAAAAGACTGCTATAGTATATATTGAACATATATATACACAATTATATCTTTAGTGATTCGTATATTTCATAATGGTTATTTTGTGTCCACTGTTATTTTGTGTCCTTTGAAGATTTTAGTTCAGTTATAATGCTTCATCCCCATTTGTAGAAGATATTTCCTTCTTCTATTTAAGGTATTAAGCTCCTTTGTATTAATGATTTCTCACATATATAAAAGTTAAGCTCTGAACTTCAAATTCTATTCCACTGGCTTGAGAGTCTATTTTTATTCCAGTAAAATTTTATTTTCCCATCATCTTTCTTTCTATGGTTAATTTTAACCTCATGACACTGTAGTCCGAAATCGTACTTGATACAACTTTTGTCTTCAGAACTTCATGGAAAGTTTTTTTTAAATCATATTGTCTCTTCTGGAGAATTTTTCCACAAGAAAAAAATATGTATTCAGCTTTCAGAGTCTGGAGAACCCTATACATGTATTAATCACAGTTATTCTAATTCCATATTTAATGTTGTCATTTATTTTTTGATGCTCTTTATGGTGGATCTATACAATGGTGAGGATAGAGTGTTAAAATATCTACCTACCATTGTATTACTGTAGACACACTCATTGGTTCTATCAGTAGTCTCTTCAGGAACGTTGCTGACACTTCATTTTTTGTTTATATGTTAGTAATGTAAGGTTCTCTTGATAAATTTATCCTTTAATCAGTACAGTTTCCATCCCCTTTCTAATTGCCTTCATTATTTTGAAAAATATTTACTCTAATACAAGTATAACCATCCCAAGATTTTCATCTTGTCTGATTGTTATCCAGTTTTTTACTCTAAGCCTGTGTGACAGATGTGTCTCCTGTGAGAATTAGGTTGGGTTTTGTTTTCTGATCACTCAGCCATTCCCTGCCTTTTGGTTGCTGGAACAGTGGGGGGAGCTTATTGTTGATGGTCATTATCCATTCACATTTAAAGAAGTTATTGACAAAAGAAATGTATTATTATTTGTCCATAAGAAATTTGAGTGTCATGACTTTTAATGTGGTGATCTGCTTTTATTTGTTTCTACTTGTTATTTCTCCTAAATATATTTGCTTTGAGGCTGACATGTAATTTAGATCTGAAGTCCTAAACTCACTTTCCTTTTGAATTTAAAGCAAATAAATCTTAATTTTATTCTAGGAACCTCTTATTGCTGTTTATCTTTCCCCGTTCTATGACTTACATCTATCTTTATGCTTCAAAGTGCTATTACTTGGATATTTGTAGACCATTTCAAATTTCTTGCAAGGCTGATTTAGAAGCAACAAATGCCTTTAGCTACTGCTTCTCTAGAAATATTTTCATCTTATATTTATATGTGAGTGATAGTCAGCCAGGACAAAGGTTTCTTTGCTAATTGCTCTTTTCATCGAAAACTGGTTATATCATACCATTATCTTCTGGTGTTGTATTTCACTTGAAAATTAATTTTCACTTGAAAAATGCTAGAATATGGAGGTTTTCTTTTATACTTATCTTTGCTTTCTTTCACTGCTTTTAGGAATTTAGCTTTCTCTTGATTCTTGTCATATTGATTATGATGTCTTGGTGTCTTGGCATTTTCTTACTTCACTTTGAAGAGGAGGGCAAGTTAAGAGTCAAGAACTGAAGGGCAGGTTAAGGGTTAACCGCTGAAGTTGCCCTTTGTAACTACTTGACTGCTTTGAAAGATGTCTTCAGGACCTGCCGCTGGGCAGGACTCTGTCACCAAATGGGCCAACAAACTGCCCCGAGGAACTGTAAACAAACATTTGCTGGGAATGGTCAACAAATGTTGAAATTAGCATATTAAGTGAAATAGGTGTGGTTTTCCCTTTTGTATGGTTTTCCTATGGTTTCCTATGGTTTTCCTATTGATCCAATACCTGTGATTTTCTTCGATATGTATGATTCTCCTTTGATTCAATACATGTAATTTTCCCCCAATATGTGTGATCCCCTTTGATATATAGATGTGATTCCCTTTGATATGTGAGATTTTCATTTGTCAACGAATGTTTAGATATGCAAATTAAGTGACCTATGTGATTCCCTTTGATATGTGAGATTTTCATTTCTCCCCCAAAAGGGTATAAATACAGCCTGCTTTTTGGAGGTCGGGGCCTTCAGTTATGCCACGCTATTGAGGCACAATTGAAGGTCCCAATATAGCTATATTGGCTTAAATAAACCCCATGCATTTGCAGAAAGAGTTGTCTTGGTTTTGTTCTTTTGTCTCTCGGAGCCTCCCCGGGGCAGAGATCTGCCGCCCCTAACAACTTTATGTTGTTTGGAAATCTGTGGGTTTCTTAAATCAGGGTAAATGTCTCCCTCCACAAACTGACTTTCTTGGCTCTATTTCTTCTACCAGAAAATCTTCCTCTTTCTTTCTTTCTCTCTAGAATTCCTCTGACTAAGATGTTGTTCTGTAATGCTGTTCCATATATATCTTATGTTTTTTCATTTTCCACTTTGTCTTATTGATCTGTCTCTTTGCAACACTCTATTGTTTATTATATATTTATAGTAAGTCTTAACTTTGCGGAAGTCTGTCACCAGACAAACATGTGAATGGGCATTAAATACTCAACTTTCATTTTTCAGGGTCCTTAGCTCATCAGTACTTCTAAATATAGGTGAGGCAGAATTGCAGGGGTGCCTATGGTGTTCTTAAGCTTTGAGAAGTCTGTTAGAAGAAAGAGCAGGAAAACAGATAAAGGGAAACTTTGGCAGCTTGAATCTTGCAAAACTACCCACCATAGTAGCATTAAAATATGAGAAGTTTCTTTGTATGTGATCAGAGGAAACAAAGTATTCCCTACATAAAACATTCATGAGTGGAGGAAAAGAAGCTGGGAAAAGAGAGAACTTTACAGATAACACAGCTGACAGGGCTCTTACCTTTCACATGGCAGACCTGGTTTTGATTCCTGGCACTGCATATGGTCTCCTGAGCTCTGCCAGAAGTGATCTCTGAGCTCAGAACTCAGGAGTAAGCCCTGCACACAAACTTTAGTGTTCCTACAACAACAACGACAACAAACCCAAAGCCCCTCACATTTTCTTTTTTTTTTCCTTAATTGAAAAACCATGAGATGCAGTTACAAACCTTTCATGATTGAGTTTGAGTTTTCATACAATGATTGAACACTCATCCTTCTACCAATGTACATTTTCCACCACCAATGCCTCCTGCCCCCCCCACCTGCCTCTTAGGCAGACAATTTCTTTCTTTCTTTCTTTCTTTCTTTCTTTCTTTCTTTCTTTCTTTCTTTCTTTCTTTCTTTCTTTCTTTCTTTCTTTCTTTCTTTCTTTCTTTCTTTCTTTCTTTCTTCCTTCCTTCCTTCCTTCCTTCCTTCCTTCCTTCCTTCCTTCCTTCCTTCCTTCCTTCCTTCCTTCCTTCCTTCCTTTCTTTCTTTCTTTCTTTCTTTCTTTCTTTCTTTCTTTCTTTCTTTCTTCTTTCTTTCTTTCTTTCTTTCTACTTTTGGGCATTATGATTTGCAATACTGATACCTGAGGCTATCATCCTTGGTTCTTTTTCTATTTTCAGCACACATCTCCCATCTCGAGCAATCTTCCAACCATCATTGAATCAATGATCCCTTCTCTATCCCAGTTGCCTTCTCCCCTAGCTCATGAGGCAGGTTTCCAGCTGGGGAGCGATCTTCCTGGCCCTTATCTTTACTATATTTGGGTTAGTCTCATATTATGTTCCCTCATAATTTTCACTGTGAGATCTGTAGGACAATATTGGTTTTTCATTTCTTCTTGACCACAGGGAACTTAGACTTATTGGGTTATACCCATCACAGTGTGTAGGATAACATAGCCTCAGGTAGCTCAGGTTTATTTGAGTTACTCCCATCACAGTGCTCCCATTCCTCTGTGTTTATTTGTAACTTCTTTCTTTGTGTTCTGTTGACTTGTAAATATTGTTTTTCTCTTCTCCTTGAATCCTTTGAATAGTTTATTCAGAGCCATGTGCATTTGTATGGGCACAGCAAGACAGTAGTAAGTGCTATGCTTTTGTAACCTGGGAGTCATTTGACTCTACATGATATTTTCCTCCTGGGCATTTGTTCTCTCAACTGAAGCCTCAGCTGCCCTTACTTCCTGGCACCCCCAAAAGCAAGGTCCCAACAAGGGATGGGATGGATCCAGGGCAAGTGGTGAGTTATGTGCTACCCTGGCATCGAGATGAGCCTGGTCAAAGTGCCTAATGCTTAACTACAAGGTAAGAACTTGGTCATAAACAAATGCTCTCATGATCCAAAAAGTAATAACTAGATTCAGACCCTGCTAGGGTTAGGAATCTGGCCTGAGCGCTATAGTCTGAGTCTGTGGCAAGATGTTGCCAGGAGAGCTGCCCTACAAGTCTCAATGTATCTCTTACTGTGTCCATACAAAAATAACTAGTATTAAGATGTTGATTGAGTATTTGGACTGAGGAAAGAATAAAAACACCTTACTAGGTATTTTGCCTGCTGGCAGTCAGGAAGGGCTTTAGTATACCTCTAGGTGGTGTTTCCTTTGAACCTGGTGGGCCCTCAGGAAGGGCTTTCTTATGTTGATTTTGCTACCAGAATGTGTGTAGCCCAGCAGGCAAGGTGGAGAGAGACAAGTAAGAAGGGAAGGGACTAGTGAAGAGGACAATCCAATAAACCTAAACTACCGGAGTCTACGTTATACTTCATCTACCACAGTGCTCCTGAGGCACTCCCATTTCTGTGTGTTTATATTTAACCTCTTCTCTGTGCTCCTTTTCCCCAACCGGTCAATCACCTTTATCCCCAAATCAGATTGTTGATATATATTTGTAAATGAAATACTGCTTGTCTTTTTCCCTTATGTTCTTTTGCACAGTTAACTTCAGAACAATGTCCTTTTTGTATAGACACAGGAAGACAGTTAATGCTATGCTTTTATAACTTGTGAGTTAATTGATTCCCAATAATATTCACTTCTGGGCATCTGTTTTCTTGATTTAAGCCTCAGTTGCCCTTAGTTCCTACCACCCCAAAACCGGGGTCCCGATGAGGAACTCGATGGACCCAGAGCAAACTATGAAATACCCTGGCATGAAAACAGGCCAGGACAAGCGCCATAATACTTAACTATAAGTTAAGAGCACAATCATTGACAAATTCTATCATGATCCAAAGATTTACAACTGAATAAGGACCCTGCTTTGGCTTAGAAAAGACTAATCTGGCCTGAGCACTATAGTCTGAGATCTATAAAGAAAGGTCCCCAGGAGAGCCACCCTATAGCTTAATGTATCTCTTACTGTGTCCATACAAAATTGTTAATATTAAGAAATAGAGTTAAGATGAATGTTTAAATAGTTATTGAATCAAGAAAGGAGAAACACACCACTAGGTTGTATTTCGCTCTGAGAGGATCTTGTAGCTGCAGGAGATCTTTGTCTTATCAGAAGGCAGGACTTTCATATGTTGATTTTGCTACTGGCCCTACGTGTAGTTGCTATCCCCAATGCTTGGAGGTTGGGCACAGACCAAGGTGGCGGAATGGAGCTTGGAAAGACTAGCATGGAATGGGGGGCTTAGTGAGACTGGAACAGGCGCATGGGAAGAATGGAATAAATGACAATTGATCACCAACCAGCCTGGCTGGTGGCCCTGTTCCTTCCTTCATGTGTCTGTTGATGGCAGATGCAGGCTGGGGTGGGGGAAGTGGCTTAAGGCCACTTAATGCCTGTGGAGGGCAAGAGAGACCACCACCACTGCTGCCGATCACTTATTTATTTTGTGATTATACAAGTAGTATAAGCATGTGAAAACACATTAAGATTAAAAATTCAATCCTGTCTGAGAACAAATGAATCAGAAAATCTAATCTTGAGAACCAGTAATGATTCTGAGCTTTAATAACTCTTATTCGATACTATTAGTTATTCTATGATCACTAACATATATAAGGCTCTGTGTGTGCATGTGTGTATGAGAGACAAACAAAGAGAAAGAAAGAGATAATAACTGTTACAAAGAGGTTTAAGCAAGGTGTGGCCAGAACAATTAATTATTTCATTAAAGAAACATGTGGTTTCAAGCTACATTTTATAATTATGTTAAGAATTAACAAAGGTGGGAGAACATGGATCTATATAAAATACAAGTATTACTTAGCTTAATTTTTAAACAGTAACTTCAACACTGATACCCAGTATTTTACAAGATATATTAAGAAGTAACCAAATTGATTATTCAAAATATCATTGCCTTTTTATAACTCTCTGAAGACATGAAGCAAAGTGAAATGACCAAGTCACAGCTAAGTGAAATTAGAAGAGAAAAGCAGCATCTACTTGAAAAGCGTGAACTGAAGATTTGCCCCTTATCCTGCTCTCTATCTAACACTCCAGTGACAACATAAAAACTAGAATATTGTCAGCTTTCTTGATGGGGATGGATATTTTTTCAATGTCTACTGTATGCAGTCGTTATGAACAAACATCACCTTCCATAACTATTTTCTAAGAAAAAAATAAGCATGAAATTTCTATTCATTGTGATGACAAGGGGAAAATGTTTCTTACAGCATGTAATTTAGAGTTGTGAACTGAATACTTATCTGAAAAATCATGCCTATCTTCCTTTTTGCGGAAATATATCCTTATGCTGTAAAGCTTTTCTTCATAGGAAACGTGCATTTCTAGGGTATTTAGTGATCACAGAAGATAATTGCTCCCATTTTCTGTCCAACTCCACTTAAAACTGAATCAGTTGACTCTATTGAATCTTACATCGAACATTTTATCCAGAATGACATTGGCACAGAGTGGGAGTATTATCCCGACTGAGAGATAGAACTACAAAGTACAGTTTCATTCCCCTAGGAGAACTGAATATCCCCTCTTCCTCTTTGTATGTAATTGCTAATGGGCAGAAGCCTTTCCTTGATTGAACATATTGTCAGTCTGTGCTGTTCTGAGGTATGATGACCATAACTAGAGGTATAATTTATCTGCAGATATTGTAGCACCTTGCTATTTCTTTTGTGGTGAGTTTTCTTTGGTGAGAGTTTGGAAAGCCAATGAAAAGAAAGCCAATGTAAGACCATTACTGCTTTAGCCAGGAGCATATGTTTAAAAGACAGAGAAAACAAAAGAAATGAGTTCATCAACATGTCATATGAATTCTATTTGAATTACTCTAGAAAAAAATGCACACAAGAGGGTTAATTTTCTATCAAATATTTTCTTTTTATTTGACATTTTCTAAACAAAAATTCTGACTCATCTGTGATATAAACTATATTTTATGTTAGTCACAGCATCAGCATACTTAAACTTTTCCATAATCTATGAAAAAAGAGAAAAAGCATATTTCCATGTGTCTTTGTATCTGTTGTGCATGCAGGTTGAGTGTGTGTGTGTGTGTGTGTGTGTGTGTGTGTGTGTTATCTCCATTTATTCGTCAAACTAGATAAGTTTTCAGAAAACAACCTTGTTTATGGACCGGAGCAATAGCACAGCAGATAGGGCATTTGCCTTGCATGCGGCCAACCCAGGTTCTATTCCTTCCTCTTGGAGAGCCCGGCAATCTACCAAGAGTATCCCGCCCACACAGCATAGCCTGACAAGCTGCCCATGGTGTATTTGATATGCCAAAAACAGTAACAAGTCTCACAATCTCACAATGGAGACGTTACTGATGCCTGCTCGAGCAAAATCGATGAACAACGGGATGACAGTGCTACAGTGCTACAATCTTATATATATAGAGAGGGCAGACTAAAAGGGGAAGACTGAAAGTAAAGTCTTGGGAAATGCTGATTGTTAAACTCATCCTAGAAAGTTGGGATTAATGTGCATAGCAAAACAACCTCATATGATGGTTAGACCATTATGACCTGATAAAAAACTATTTTTGAGGGTCTTTGTTCCAACACTGAGATTTAATATATAGATTAGTAGTCATCATATTATTTATTTCCAATCCACCTTAACTCTGAAATGTCATCTGAGGGTTCTCCTGGTACCACAATTTAATGCTTCAGGATGTTGTGAATTGTGGCAAGCTCTGTAGAATTTCCTAATATTCAATATGGGCTAAATGCTTGGTTTTCCATTTACTTTTTTACTTTGATGTCACTGAGTAAGCAATAGCTGAAAGTCCAAGTCAGTATACTCTGTATTAGGCTGATAATTACTGATAGTTGGAGAAGATAGTAACTTTGGGGCTGGACAGTTAGTACAGTGGTAAGGCTCTTAGCTTGCATAGAACCAACCTGGATTTGATCTCTGGAACCCATATAGTTCCCTGAGTCTGCCGGGAGTAAGCCTTGAGCACCACCAGGTGGTTTGCTGCTGCTCCCCTTCCTCCCATGCAAAAAAAAAAAAAAAAAAAAAAAAAGATTAGAAATATTTCTTACCTTTCAAACCCTTGTAATAACAATGGGTACTTATAAATTATTCTCAAACATCCTTAAAAGGATGAAACTTAGAGTTCAAATTGGACTGGAATTATAGCACAGTGGGTAGGGCGTTTGCCTTGCATGCAGCCAACCCAGGTTCAATTCCTCTATCCCTCCCAGAGAGCCGGCAAGCTGCTGAGAGTATCCCACCGGCACAGCAGAGCCTGGCAAGCTACCTGCAGTGTATTTGATATGCCAAAAACAGTAACAGCAAGTCTCACAGTGGAGATGTTACTGGTGCACGCTTGAGCAAATTGTTGAACAACAGGACAACAGTGCTATGGTGCTACAGAGCTCAAATATATGATAGATCTTCAATATAAAGACTTACTATAAAGTTATAGTAAAAATTCAGTAATATATCACTGTATCACTATCACTGTCATCCCGTTGCTCATCGATTTGCTCGAGTGAGCACCAATAACATCCCCATTGTGAGACTTGTTACTGTTTTTGGCCTATCGAATACGCCACGGGTAGCTTGCCAGGCTCTGCCGTGTAGGTGAGATACTCTCGGTAGCTTGCCAGGCTCTCTTATAAAGGCAGAAGAATCAAATCCGGTCGGTCACATATAAGGTGAATGCCCTGCCCACTGTGCTATCGCTCCAGCCCCCAGTAATATATAAGTGAAAAATAGATAGATCATTCTAATAAAATTTATAGTCCACTAATAAATTCACACAAACAATGTCAAGCTAAATGGAACAGAGCAAAGTATAAAACATCTACAAACAAAAAAAAATGTACATGATACCATTAGTTTTGGTAATAAACTTAAACATTTTTCTTTTATAAAGATGTATTTTTGTAAATAAATAAATTATTTGTGAATTAATATGATTAATGATAGTATTATTGTTTATGCTTTTGGTGTACATTACTGCACTTCCTGCCACCACCAAGTGCCGAAACTCTTTCACTATTCATTTTATATATGTAAACCTTTGTATTTTGTTTTCTATTTTTTGAGTCCTACCTGGTGAGGCTCAGTGGTTACTCCTGGCCCTGCATTCAGGAATCCTCTTGGTGGTGCTTAAGTGTTATATTTTATAGAGATTTATTTTAATCTATACTTTTAACATACAAAAATTATAATTTAATTAAAGTGAGCAACATGATTGTGAAGATTTAGATTAAAAGATAGCAGGCAGAAAGCCTGAAAACAACCCAAGTATCCAACAGTAGCTGATTAGATAAAGAAACCATGGTATATATAAATAATGGAATACTACTCAGCTATAAGTAAAGTACATTATTCACTACTGCCTGGATGGATCTGGGGAACCTTATGCTGATTGACCGTATTAAGAAGGATAGGGACAGAAGCAGAATGATCTCTCTCAACATGTGGGATAAAAGGAAATGATAAGAAAGTGCCTTTAGACCACAGACACTGAGAACAAGGCTTCAGTAAGAAGCTTACCATGATAGGGGAAATTTTGGGGAAAATGTTGATGGGGAAAGAGCAGGCACTGGAACAATAACAAAAGGAACAGATGCCCTGGTAGAGTGTGTTTTACTAGAGTGTGTTTTGTATGAAGCTCTACAATTAACATTATTGTCAATGATGGTGTTTAAAATAAAATATCAGCTAGAGAAAAAAAATGAGAACTGTTTCTATAAAAGAACTAGTTTAAAGAAGTTTGAATTGTTTATAAATCCTAGTGTATTGGGTGTTATGAGCAAATGGAAGAATGGAACAGGTATAGGGAAGAAGGTGGAAATTAGATTTGGACAATACTCATACATTTTTATCAAACAGTTTTATTTTGCTGAGAGTGTCACTTCTATGACAATAAGCTCATAATGCATCAATACTTGCAAGACAACTATAAACTGCAAACTGTAATCAAGGAAAGAATGACCAAAGTCACTGAAATTGGCAGAAATATAGACAGATTAAAGAAAGATGTCAAGACATTCAAGTTCTGTAGGTGGATTTTCTATTTTACAATTTGTGGCATGAAAACTAAAAGATAAGGGACTAAAATTTGAAAGGAAAACTTTACATCTTTACACCTTAATAATTGAGGGGTTTGAAATGATAAGACCAGCTGGAAATTTAAGCAGTATTTCAATAACTAGAAAGAAAGAAAACAGAGTGTTGAGAAAGTTATAACAAATATTAAACCATGAATTTAAAATATGTATCACAGGCCAAAATCAAAGAAACTTAAGAAAGGATAAAAGAACTGAGCAAAACTTTAAGCTGATGCCGAGGAGAGAGTCTGAGATATGAACCTGAGTTAAAATCAGAAAATAAAAAATACAAAAGCAACATTTTTCTGAAGAATAAAATAATCCAGAGACTCAGAATAGATTTTATAAAATATCTAGGATATAATCCTAATAACTCACCTAATGAAGAACTTGGACTATATGATCCATTTTGAAAAGATAAAAATAAAATAATATAGACCAACACTGTTTGAGACAAATGTTTAACAGAGCAAATATTATCAAACATCTACTATAACAACACTTAGTATGAATATATATGTACAATATAACAATACTTAGAATTCATATATACAAATGAATATATATCTTAATTGAGAAATAAATTAAGGATAAAAATTTACATTTTAGAAATGAAAATAACCTTAAAATTTTCTTAAATTAATAAGATAATAAGGAAAGAGTGAGTAAACTTTCAAATAAAGAATCTCCATTACTACTCCTCATCTCTTCCACATGTTATAGTTTAACTGTCATGCTACTTTCAAGTTGAGTTCATTTTCATTTTTATAGATATTTCTTAGAGGATCACTTTAGTGGTGATTAAGATTTTTAACTATTTGCATCATTTGTCTAAAAATGGCTTTACTTTTTATTCAAATGTAAGTGATAACCTAACTTGGTAGAGTATTACTTTTTTTTTTATTTTATTTGGCTTTTTGGGTCACACCCAGCAATGCTCAAGGCTGACTCCTGGCTCTGCACTCAGGAATCACTCCTGGTGGTGCTCGGGGGACAATATGAGATGTTGGGAATCGAACCCGGGTCAGACGCATGCAAGGCAAATGCCCTACCTGCTGTACTGTCGCTCCAGCCCCAGTAGAGAATTATTGGCTGAAGATAAAGATATACGTGCAGACCATGCAGCTGTAATGTGTGTGTGTATATATATGTGTATGTGTATATATATGTATATATATGTGTATTTATATATATTTATATATTTATATGTGTGTTGACAGAGCCTGGCAAGTTACCCGTGGCGTATTCAATATGCCAAAACCAGTAACAATAGGTCTCATTTCCTTGACCCTGAAAGTCTCCAATTGTTGGGAAAGACGAGTAAGGAGAGGCTGCTAAAATCTCAGGTCTGGGAGGAATAGAGACATTACTGGTGCCCTCTTGAGTAAATTGATGAGCAATGGGATGACAGTGATACAGTGATTTGTGTGTGTCTCTCTATATATGTGTGTATATATATATGTTATATGTGTATATATATGTATATATATACACACATATATTGCCACTCCCTCTGGCATTTTGAATTTATGTTAAAAATATCTGCAGATAGCTTTATGGGGGGGCTTCATATACATAACTCTGCTTTTCTCCTACTGCTTTTTAGAATCCCTGTCTTTAAGTTTTGACTTTTTTTATGTACAATGTATCTTGGTGTTTATGTTTGGGTTTATTTTGTTTGTAAATTTTTGAGTTTCTTAGGTATGAACTCATCTTAAACTGAGAAATTTTTTGGTATAATTTATTCAATTAATAATTCTTCCCCTGGAAACTGGGGAGATAGTACAGGGTTTATTTCACTTGTCTTGCATGTGGCAGACCCTAGTTTCATCCCCAACACCACATATGATCCCTAAAAATTTCCAGGAATGACTCAACACAGCAGCAAAAGTGACACTAAGCACTATTGTTGTGCCCCAAATCACCACCCCCAAAGACTTCTAGAATCCTTATGATATAAATATTACTTACTACATTAAGATTAATTAGTGCATTTGATCAGGGAAGTATCATAGAGAGGGGCCAGGGCTCATGTCTTGCACGCACAAGATTGGGGCTTGATTCCCAAGACCACATGGTTTCCCATGAGTTACTAAAAGTAGCCCTGATGCATCACTCAGAGGGTCCCCAAGAACTGCCAGGGTGATCTAGGGATACCCAACAGCACAGCACCCAGTAATATTGCATTCTCAGGCCTTGAAATCAACGACCAACCTAGATGGCCCAAGATCACTGGAGGTCACCCCATTCCCTTGATCACTGAATGGGGGGCAAAATTAATGTAATATAACACTGTATTACTGTCACTGTCATCCGTTGCTCATAAATTTGTTTGAGCGGGCAACAGTAATGTCTACATTGTGAAACTTCTTGTTACTGTTTTTTTTTTTTTTGCATATCAAATATTATGGGTAGCTTGCCGGGCTTTGCCGTGCGGGTGGGATACTCTCAGTAGCTTGCTGGGCTCTCTGAGAGGGGCAGAGGAATCAAACCTGGGTTGGCCACATGCAAGGAAAACACCCTACCAGCTGTGCTATCGCAACAATTAACTAAAAAAGATAAGCACATTTATTTTTATTTACCAGTTACCTTGATATGGATACGTGTGAAATAGTGTAAGAGAGCATTTTTAAGTCCACTTATTTTTAGCACATTTTATGTATTGAATAGAGTATTGATAATTATAGTTAACTATGCTGTTCACTAGATTTTTTAAATATATTTATATTATAATGGTAAGTTTGTATTGCTGACCAATTCCTCCCAATTTCCCCAACTTTTCAACAATATGTATTCTGTGACTTTTAACATTTTAGAATTCACATATTGTTAAGGTCATGAAGTATTTAGTTTGTCTGACTTAATCCACTTAACATGATGACTTCAAGATTTATGCAGCTTTTTTGTAAATGGTAGCATTTCTTTCTTTTATGGTCTTTGACTATTCCATATTATGCATATGCCACTGTTTCTCTATCAATTCACTGGTTGTCAGACACATAATTTCTATGCCTTGATTATAGTGAATAATGCTGCAATAAATGCAGGGGTATAGATTTATATTTAAGGTAATTATCTCATTTTCTTCAACGATATCTTAAGAAATGTCATTTTTCAACTGTAAGATAATTTCACTTCAAAAATTTTAATGAACTTTTATACTTTTTCATAATGTGTTTGTAATGCATACAATACCATCATTAAGAGGATATAATAGTTTCCCTTTCTCCACATTCTTTTCAATGTTTGTTCTTAACTTTTTGATAAATGCCATTGTAAAAGAAATGATGTAATGAATATCTCATTATGGCTTTGATTTGTATATATTTTCTTATCAGTTTGCTGATGCCTTTTAATGTACCTATTGGGTGTTTACATAACTTTGGAAAATGTCATTTAAGGCCCTTTGATAATGATGAATTAATATAATGTCAACAATTGTAAATAACAGATCATTTTGATGAGCTTGTTTATAATGTAGGAAACAAGAGCTATTATCTGCCCATTCCACTTAGTTTTACTATGAAACTAAAACATTTTCAAAAGTGAATTCTATAATATTCTTGTCTTGCATGTCACTGACCAGGTTCAATCACTGGCGCACCATATGGTCCCTTGAGCTCACTGAAAGTGGTCCCTAAGTGTAGGGATCAGAAGTAAGCTGTGAGCATAACTGTGTGTGTCTAAAAATTTATTTTAAATGTCTAATCCTATGTTAAAAAAAAGCCATGGAGATCTCTTTTTCTCTTGCTATAATATGTATTCACATATAGACATCAAAGATGATATCTTCCTGTTTATTTATTTTTTGTTCTTTTAGATTAACCCCATGGTGCTCAGAATTACTGGGTTTGTGCTCAGAATTTCTTCTGCCAGGATCACGAATGCATATGAGATGCCAGGGATTAAATCCAAGTTAGACGCTTATAAAGCAAGTACCTACCCACTCTACTATTGCCCAGGCCCCAAGAAAGGTATTTCTCGAGTGCTTCTTTTTTCTTCCTGTAGATAAATTATCTGCTTTATATACTGCAATATTTTTACCTGATATTTTAGGCAAATTTATTATTTTGCACCGTTTAAGACTCAACTAACAGATATTTGAAGATTGGCTCTTCATTGCAGCTTTTCTTACTTGCTAAACAGGAGATGTTATTATTCTTAATCCCACTTTGGAAACTCTATTTCCATAATAGCTTCAGACCCATTTTCAGAGTAAAGTCTGGCTGATTCTTCATCTCTAAACTTTCTACTTAGAGAATAAACTTGCTGTCATGAAGATATAATCTCTGTCCCAATCCATTACTTTGGTTTTGGAAGACCAGCTCTTTGTGGATACATGTGTAAGTATAATATTTTGATTTGACTTTCTCTGGTTTTATCAATCTGTCTCAAAAATATATCAATCATATTCTGTTTCATTTGTTTGTTTTTGTGACACAACTGGCTGTGATGAGGGCTTACTTCTGCCTCTGATCTCATGGAACCGGATCGGGTACCTGTGATAGAAGTCAGGTGAGAGATAATAACTGGTATTATCTCTCTGGCCCTTTAATCATATTTTTTTATTTTATACTTAAGATACTTCTTGGAAGCTTTTTCCCCATAATTTTATGTAATTTTCCTTCAAATTAGATATATTCTCAAGTGTCCTGTACTCGAAGAGAACTCTCCTAGGTCAGAGAAAGAGTATAGTAAATAAAGTGCTTTTCTCACTACTTGTTGATCTGGATTTGATCCCTGGCACCAGCTCTGGTCCCCCAAACATCACATAGAATAAACTATGAGCACTGAAATAGTAGTAAGTACTGAGTATTGCTAGGTGTAGCCCTCCCCTCCAATAATGCCAACAAAAACACCCAAAATTTAAAGAGAACTTTTCTGACAATACTGTTTAAGGCTACATACTCACACCCATAACTTCCTAATTCTGACTGGCTTTGTTCTTTTTTTTCTTTTTTAACAAGTTTGAACTCTATAATTATTATTGCTTACTTACAATCTCTGTACTAAATCAATGATTCATGAAGGTCGTTTTCCTTGTGTACTGTCATATTCCCTTTGGAACATTATTTCTGAACCCCTTTCCAAGCATGGGGCTTCTGATCTTGTTTGTTGTTTGCTTCTCTTGACCCTGACCACAGCACCCTCCCACCCCACCCCCGCCCCCACAATACACACAACCCTCAGCTTCCTACCAGTTGGCCACTTAAGGCTATATATTTGAAAAATGCTGAGTTTAAAAGGTGCCTAGACAGCTCCTTGCAGAATGTTTCCAGGCTGAGAACTAAGCTGAGGCCTCATGCCTGCCCAGGAGGGGAAAGGTATTTCTCTCTCTCACCTTTTTCCTTGCAGGGGGTGAAAGGCGTGACGACCGTCATATTATGAGTATTACAGATGTGAGTTACAAACTGCAGCAATAGGACGCAAGAGTGCTCTCAGGAAAGTGGGTAGCACCGGCCCCGTTCGCCAGCGAGATGTGATTCTGGGGG
This sequence comes from Sorex araneus, assembly GCF_027595985.1. NCBI lineage: Eukaryota > Metazoa > Chordata > Mammalia > Eulipotyphla > Soricidae > Sorex > Sorex araneus. The sequence continues at coordinate 133,138,522 of NC_073304.1, read as the reverse complement.
CCACACATGTGTGGCTTCTCTGCAGCTGCACGAGCATGACTCCAGAGGCCAGCTAAACTACTTTTAGTATGGGCAGCTCCTTGCAGAATGTCTCCAGACTGAGAACTAAGCCACGGCCCCATGCCTGCCCAGGAGGGGAAAGGTATTTCTCTCTTGCCTTTTTCCTTGCCGGGAGTGAAGCACGTGGTGACCGCTATATTATGAGGACCACAGATGAGAGTTACAAGCTTGCAATGATCCAACGTCTGGAAGAAATTTCCCTTGACTTAGTTGCTAAAATACAGAAATCCAAAACCTCGTATCTCTTCACAACAGGTCTGACTCTAGTGGGGAACTCCTAACAATAATAGTGAGGTTTTTGTTGAAATATTGAATGTAACCAAAGTAAAGAGAAAGTAAAGTGAAATTTATCAGTTGGGGTGGGGGGAATGGGAGGTATACTGGGTTTTTGGTGGTTTGTTTTTTTTCGTGGTGGAATATGGGCACTGGTGAAGGGATGGTTGTTTCAGCATTGTATAACTGAGACTTAAACCTGAAAGCATTGTAATTTTCCACATGATGATTCAATAAAATAAAAAAAAATAAAAGGTGCCTAGATTACTCAAAGAATAGACAATGTTTAATGAGTGAACCTTAACTTAATAGTGTAGCACATTTTGTTTTCCTGTCTCAGACAATGTCTAGAGTAAGGCAGTAAAACAGAGCAGAGCCAGTGCTTATGTGTTAAAGGATTGCTTGCCTTTAGATGCCTTTTCCCTATATTCATCACTATCTGCTACTGATATTTAATACTTGTGAGGGATAACTCCTAGAATAGTCAGTGATCTCTCTGTTGGATCCTGTGCCTGTCTCTAATGCTTTAGTAGCCCAAACTGATGAGCAGTATTGGCCACTAATACATCACATCTCAGCACAATATACCTACAGATCCTTTGATGGAGAACTTTTAGGTTGCTGAGCTCCACTTCAGTATGCTGGTTGAAGAAATATAGTGGAAACAATAGTAATCATGAGCTTGTGTGTAGCTCACTATGAGTAAGCAGAAGGCAAACTGATCTAGATGTTAGGGAAGTCCATGGCAATGTCTGAAACTCTGTGACCTGTGGAAAATCAGAAACTATTAAACCACAAGGCATGAATCAGCAAGTTGACTGGGGCCTCAATTACTGAAACCATGTTTTTAAAAACCCAAACCCATGATCCTAAATTGATGATGACTTTATCGCTCCTGGAACATTAATATACTATCTATGAGGAGGTCATTTTAGTGTAATCCCTGCACTTACAATGCAAATTCTAATTCTTACAAAGATGGCCAACTCATACCATGATGTACCAACCTTGATTTCCTGTTTTATTTTCTTAGTCTACTAGCCACTATAATTCAGGAAGTCTAGAAAATGTTTTCTTTATAGACCAACAAGCTCATGAATATCTTCAACTTCTGTTCTTGATTTACTTTTATGAAATTGAGGCTAGAATCCCATCTTCCACAGCTAATGCCATGTTAACTCACCCACTGACCTGGCTCTACCAATTCACGATCAAATCTTCAAGGAGATGCAATCCAAGCAAGCAGAAATTCATGGACACACTGATCCCTGTAGATAAAAAAATCAGAGGTGACCTCAGGAGGTGGATGGGCCAAGTACCTAAGTACCCAAGTCACTTAGGTACTTGTCCAGGCAGTAGCATCCACACCCCACTTTTGCAGCCACACCCACTGCTCAACTCCACTGCTTCACAAATGACCAGACCGTAGGTCATGAAGTCTCTGGACCAAGGGGTCATTCCTAATTGCTCATTTACTGAAATCCCAGTAGGAGTACACCAAATTAGATGGGAAATCCAATAGATGCCAACTAAACTTAACATAGATAATAATACAGAATGTTCAACTAGCAACAAACAACTAAATAAATTCTTAGACAAGGGCTTAACAACCCTATGGTGAGGTATGACAATTTTCACATATTTTCTTTTACTGAAAAGTTTTTGATAATTTCTTTAGCTATTAATTGCAACAAACAATATGAAATAAATTACTGTGCCTGATAAGGGGCAGGTTTGGAGAGTGCTTTGGTAAATGGAGACAGTGGTGGAGAGGATGTCATTCAGGTCAAGGGATTGATAGTGCAACATTGGAAGCCCATAAGAACTATTTATGGATAACTTCGTAAACCATGGTGTTTAAATAAAGTACCCTATATATAAAAACAACAGCAATCTTTGGACTACATCATATTTTAGCTTTAACTAGTATAAAGTGATACAAATAAAACATAGTCTGTATTTATTTGATTATTAAAATAAAATTGAGGGTAAACAAATGTTTTCATTGGTTCTTGGTTCAAGTACTTAGAGGGTACATAGGACCTCATTTTATAAGGCAAAACAGTACAGCGTTTCCCAATTCAGACTGAGGGTAAAGACTATCTTAGCCATATTTTATCTCATTGATTGAAAACATCTGTCTTATTGATATCTATCTCACCACATTTCTCATTTATAAAAATAAGACCAATAGTCAAGATTATTAATTCATGATGCAGCTACAGATTTTAGTGTAATAATCCATATAAATAAATTAGAATGACTTTTACCATAATTTTTCCTGTATCACTGTTACTGTCATCCCATTGCTCATCAATTTGCTTGAGCAGGCACCAGTAATGTCTCCATTGTGATACTTGTTACTGTTTTGGGCATATCAAATACACCACACGTAGCTTGCCAGGCTCTGCTGTACGAGCAAGATACTCTCGATAGCTGGCTGGGCTCTTCAAGAGGGGCAGAGTAATCAAACCCGGGTTGGTGGCATGAAAGGAAACTCCCTGCCCGCTGTACTATTGCTCCAGCCACTAGCTTTTCCTAATTCCATAAAATGAACTTTTTATTGCAGATGAATAGTCTTATCTACATTTCATATCTACGCACACACCTTCTTGCCTGTATGTATTTAATAATGCAATGTTCTTTTAGAATATTTTTCATCTTCTAGAATATTTTTTCATATTTGAAAAAAATATTCCACAGGATCTAAGATGTCGTTCTACAAGAATGATTGCCAATGAGTGGCAATTTTTCTTTGCCACTTGATAATATTACATTCTTGGAGCTGATATCTGATTTGTTTGGTTTTCCTTGGTCTAGAGGTTATAGGAGATGGCAGTGATATAATTCCTGAAGACAGTGGAAAAATCATCCCTTAAGTATAAAGGGCATCACATTGAAGTTGTTACAGATAACTTATGGGCTTTCTTACTGAGAACAAAAATTTTGGCTGATATTTTAAAATTAAAATGAATAGTGATGCCTGCTTCTTAACCCAATATGAATTCTTGAATGCTATCATTTTGAGAATGATGACATTTATATGTCTTCTCACTTCAACTATTTTGTACATTCCTCCACATAAAAGATGTACCAGATTTTATGATCCTTATATATGGAGAAAACACATACAATTTTATGTAGGTACAAAATAGGTACCCGGTAAATTCAAGTGAAGTCAAAAACAGATAAGTAGGGGCTGGAGCAATAGCACAGCGGGTAGGGCGTTTGCCTTGCACGCGGCCGACCCGGGTTCGATTCCCAGCATCCCACATGGTCCCCTGAGCACCGCCAGGGGTAATTCCTGAGTGCAGAGCCAGGAGCAACCCCTGTGCATCGCCGGGTGTGACCCAAAAAGCAAAAAAAAAAAAAAAAAAAACAGATAAGTAATAATATTGGCTTAAAATACACTTAATTATTAAAAATCAATATTTTACTATTTAATCAATAATCTAATTTTAAACATTTTGATTATTATTTTAAAATTTAAAAGTACTTTTGTAATTTGATTAATTAATTTAATTAGTATTGTCAGATTAATTAAAAGTACTTTTGTAATTTAATTAATTTAAGTACATAATTGAACTGAAAAAGTGTTTCTGACAGGTCAAAAAATCTTAGAATTGACATATCTTGACATGTCAGATGCAATCATGCTGATAGACAAAGCATGTGCCTCTAATGTTCAATAACCCTACTGAGATGTTCTGGGAAAACTGAAGCTCAGATAGCCTCAAGGAGGAAAGGTTGTTGGTATAAGATTTGTTTCTACAGGCTCCTACATGTAGACGATAGGCTCCATCTCTGTCCCATCTACTCCTCTCAGTCTTCCGTAGGCCTGTTCAAAATGACTGACTCCTACCTACTCTCCTTATACAGATGGTCCAGGAAACTTATTAGCTTGAAAACAAATGTGATCATTATGGTATTAGACAGTAAGTATTTATTTTTTAACTAATTATTCAGTTGGTAGATTTCCTAATCATGTTGTCTGGTCTAGATTTTTAAAGAGCTTTATTCCCATAACCAATGACTTCTTTCGTCATTACAAAGTCAGTTAAGCTTCTAAAGGACAGAAGGTGAGATGATGGTTTTACATCAGTGGCATATGCTTCTTAGGGAACATGACTCATATAGGAAGAGATATTTTTGACTCCAGAATATAGAAATGAATATATATCCTCCAAAAAGATTTTAGTACATGTGTGGGTATAATGGCTTTCATCCACAGTCAATTTTACTGGGGAATCTTGCCAAAGGTGCATTTGGCAAGGTCACCAAATCCACCTTGCCTCATCAGTGATGTGAATCTGAATCAGTACTTGTGTTATGAATAATGTTCTTCAAAAAATAGCAGAATCATTATTTGGAACTTCTTACAATGCAAAATCTCTGGTCTAAAAGCTTATCAAATCAGAATGTTGGGGTTATAGTAATGTGATCCTGATGCACACTGATGTTTGAGAATGAACAGAATGGAATAATAGCTTATAATTTATAAACATTCTGTTGTCTTATGTCTAGAAGCATAGGAAAATGTTCTATTATCTAATGTTTTTAAACCTAAAAATTCTAACTGTGGAATTGATAACGACATTCAGAAAATTTATGGACATTTTAAAGTTTCTCCCCATACCTGACCTCCAGTCATTGAGAGATCGTCAAGACTAGTTGTATTTGGAAACTAAATTTTGATTGGTTTCAATATGGTCCCTTAAAATGGTAGGGGCAACTGTCGTGTCAGGTCTACCCCAGAATATATTATATCTTTATAAATCTTCTGTTTCTTGGTGAAATTCCAAGTTACAATGTATTAGAAACCTAACCTGCTCCCGAAGCAACATTTTCAGAAGAATCTCCCAGCTTCTAAGAAAGGGAATTTCCAGCAGTGCATGTGTATGGGTAGATTTTGGTCAGCATTTGTCTATTGGTTCTCTTGCTTTGAGTTGTAACAGAAAACTTGGCTAAAATAAAGTTTACATATACAGAAAGGGTATGTATTTACTATTGTAAAGTCCCATATTACTTAACTGCAGCATCAGTAATAACTACACCAGAAGGAAGCTTCTTTCATGTTTCAGTCCTTCTATTTTCTCTTATATTCATTCTCCGCAGAATCCCTTGAAATTATGCACGTGTAGTCTGTAGCAGCTCAAGCTACCTCCAACAATCTAGGTGATAAAAAATTATTTTCTGGAGCTTTATGCAAAATCCTGTTTATAGCTCTCACTAGCCTAATATGGCCCTTTGCTTCAGTTCACAGATGGAGATTATGGAGTTGACATTAACCTGGTTTCTGGTGGAGGCAAGGAAAATGGAAAGGAGAAAAAGAAAATGAATGTGATCACTCAGGTGCAGGGTGGGTCTTTGGTCTTTTTGTTTAAACCAAGTACATCAAACTAACAAAAACAAGTTAATTTTATAATAGACTTCAAGAAAATTCATGGAGTCCAGTGTTTAAGATTAGTGTTGTTTTATTAACCTGAAGAATAGATAGGCATTAATATTCTCATTTTATTGACAGAGTACACATTTAAGGACTAATCAAGCCATTCAGTCCAATATTAGCCAATGTTCTTTAATTATTTTGCTTGGTTTTTCTTTTTAAATTTTTTCTTTTAAATAATAATGCATATACATGTGGTAATGCTGAAAGAAATGAGAGAGGAAGGCTTACACTATGGCTTTTATTTACTTATAAAAATAATATTCTGAAATTTTTGAAAATTATATAGCATTCATTCTGTAAAAAGTTTAGAACCAAGTGGATGTTAAGAGCTTAGATTTCAAAAATTAGTTAATATAATCTTATGAATATATTTTTTTTGCACAGTTAGAAAAAAAGTCACTTAACTTATTACTGCTTCTCTTCTTTCAGTCTCTGGACTCATATTCTTTATAGCTAACTTACTGTCATATGAAAGCAGAGTTTGACAAATCCAAATTTATATACATAAATTTCTTCACACATAATGAAGAGTCAGATTAATTTTTATACCATATTTGAAGTGTTAAGTGTGGAACAGCAAGTGTAAAATGGTTATATGAGAAATGGCAAGTGTAGAAATACAATTGTATAATGGTAAGTGTGGATGGCAAGTGTGAAACACAATCCAGTGAACTATTGTTTGATGTTGTTGTTATGCTCCAAGGCCTATATTTGGGAAGCAGAACTAGGCAACTGTGGCTAAAACGTCAGATGAAATATTCACTGCATTCTATCAAATGGAACACTACCATGGATAAATTCTGCACAGGAGTATCTTGATCCTGCCAAAGTGTACAAAGTCCTCCCTTGATGGCACTACCCAGTTGGATATAATGGACAGCTCACTGTACCTTTCAGACTTAATGAAGGGAGGGATAGCATCAGGCTGACTTACTTTTGTTTTCAAAATTAGTATCCTATTCTGTAGGCAACTTAGATGGCAAGATCACTGAAGTTTGTGTGATATCCTTCATCCTAATGAGTTCATAATTGCTGTAGCAGGACAAGAGGCACAGAAAGAAAGAGCAGACAATCAGATATGTAAAGTTATTTGGTAGTTACTAGTTGAATTCCAAACTTGGAATATGAGTATTCAACTAGCAACTACTTCTGAAATATTATTCTGAACATAAAGACTGAAGGTAAATTCTAGTTTATTTATTTACTCTGTTCTGGAGGAAAAAATAAAAAACAAGCCTAGTACCAATTGTATAGATTGTTCCATATTCCATATTTCCTCAGTGGAGACATCATTGACTGCAAGTGTCAACTTATTGAGCACTCAATCACTGGTAGTTATTATGTTTCTTATGATCGAAAGTTAAATTTTTTTAAACTGGTAGATTTTAAGTAAATTTACTTGACCAATTAAATACCATTGTTTCTTGATTTCTAAAATTTTGCTGTCAATAATCTGAGAATTTTAGCAAACCTTAGAAGTAAATATTCTAAACTAGTTCTTAGATTTTTTTTCTGAATTTTATGTGTTTAATTTTAGTGTTTTGTCCTATAAGATATTTCTTGTTTTTTGATGCTTCATATTTCTTGAAACTGACAATAAAATATTTAGTTTATATTTGCCTTAAGATACTTGCTAAACTATTTTAATCAGTATTTCTACATAAAGTTACTGTATATTCATGTAGCTTGTATAAACATTTGTACTAACAGTCTTTGAGATTAATATAAATTTTAAGTTTCTAATAAATACATTTTCTCTAGTATCTATAGCACAGCTGGTAGGGCATTTGACTTCCACACGGCTGATCCAGGTTCGATCTCTCTGTCCCTCTTGGAGAAGTGGGCAAGCTACCGAGAATATCCCATCCACACAGCAGAGCCTGGCAAGCTACCCGTGGCATTTTTGATATGCTAAAAATAGTAACAACAAGTCTCACAATGGAGACGTTACTGGTGCCCGCTCGAGCAAATCAATGAACAACGGGATGACAGTGCTACAGTGCTATAGTGCTAGTATCTATAAATTTTTTGGATACCCTTTCCTTCCAGCTGGGTCCTGGCAGCCCCCATGTCTCTCTTTGCTCTCTGCCTTCTCAGTATACTCACCCTCCCATTTCCTGAACTGGGTGGCAGGACATGGCCACAAAATGCTTTATTTACCACCATTCTCACAATTAACATGTGTTTTCTGTGGGAAGAAAGGTAGAGAAAGATATGAGCATACCTTATCTTAACAGTACTCAGAAACTCTTTGAGTAGGGAGTGAGGTAACTACAAAGATTCACCCTCCGCACAGCAAGAACACAGCAAATCCAATGTGGAAGATGCAAAGTAGCCCACCAAGCTCAATGAGTGAAAATAATAATATTGAGGATTTTACCAGTACCAACCAACCAATTAAGTAAAATCTCAGAAAATGACTTATGTGACACTGTGTTGAGGATGCTTAATGAGCTCAAGGAAACAATGGCAGAGGTAGCAAAACACAAGAACATATGAAAGGAGAATGAGAAAACTATAATCTACAGTGATAGAAATAAAAATAATGAGTACTGTTGGTGATTTAAAAAATGCAGCAGAAGCCCTGAGCAGAATAGCAGTAGCAAAAGAAAAGATTGAAGATGTCGTCCACATGGGGTACTAGGGATTAAACTGGGTCAGCCACATGGAAGACAAATGTCCTACTTGCTGTAATATTATAGCTCAGGTTCCAAAGATGAGGCAAATTCTCAATGTGCTGCCACTGAGCATGACATTTATACATGCCATTTATGGTTGTTATCTACTAGATTAAGAAATGTTTGTTTATTCTTCCTTGCTATGAGATTTTATACTTTTTCAATAATGACAATGTTTTACTTATATTAAACATTCTGTCTAAGGTGATTTGTTAATTCTATAGACATTGCAATTTTTTACTTATTAACACAAATATTTAATATAAAATTTCTAGCATAAATACAATATAACCTTCTTAGGACAACATTGACTTTTATGATTTTCAGCATATTTTTTCTGGTTCAGATTTTCTGTTAAATTTTTCTTAGCTCTCCTCTCCATGTTAGTTTTGAAATGTTAAGTTGTAAATTTGTAGGTTTTATCTATTTCATGTTAGTTTTGAAATGTTTTAGTGTTAACTTTCACATTATTCTTTTAAAATTTACCAATGTATTAAAAACCTATATTTTTACAAAATAAAATAAACTATTGGGATTTTTTATTGAATCATCATGAGAAAAGTTACAAAGCCCTCCAATTTAAGTCTCAGTCATACAATGATCAAGCACTCATCCCTTCACCAGTGCACATTTTCCACAACCAAGAACCCCATTATATACCAAACTACACCTCCCCCTGCCTTGTGGCAGATGATTTCCACTTTGTTATCTCTCCACTTTGATCACATTCAATATTTCGACATAAGACTCACCATTATTATTTGGAGTTTTCTCTAACAATCAGACCTGCCGAAAAGGCATCATTAGATAATTTGTTTTCTATTGCTGATTATGAAGAGCAGATGATGTCGAGTTCAGACGATTTTGGATTTCTGATATTTTAGTAATAAGCCTGGAGGGATTTCTGCCAAAAGCTGTTGCGTTCTGAGATTGGTTTGTGTGCCTCTGGGATCACGGTTCAGGAGCCAGAGGGGCCCTTCATGGATGGCAACTTGGGGCTTCGTAGGGTGGGGAGAAGGACCATATCCCATCCCTTGAGGCCCCCTGTGTCTCCTCACTGCAGTCTCATACCTGGCTATCCAATAGGCTCTGAAAGGGTGATGGGGTCACTGCTGGGGGCGGGCAGGGAGTGGAAGGGACAAACACCTTTCCCCACCTGGGGTGGCACAGCACCAGCACAGTAATTTAATGCTCAGTCCAGATGCTTTTCTGCCAGAAGCCGCTGGGTTCCAAGATTGTTCTGCCAGAATGTGCTATTGTGCTTCCAAAAAAACTGTGACCTCCTTCTGAAGACACAAGTTTAGGGCCAAGGATTGTCATGAACTCATCGAAATCCACCTGGCCATCCCCGTCCATGTCCAGACACTGCATGATGATGGCTAGCTCCACCTCACTCAGCATGGACCCCAGGGAACGCATGGCCATTCCCAGCTCCTGCTTAGAGAGAAAGCCATTCCTGTCTCAGTCCAGTGCCCAAAAGGGCTCTTGGATTTCGTCCAGCTTCTCCACAGAGATGTTGGCGAGTTGCTCGCTCTAGCTGCCAGCGGAAAGCGACCGGTTGAGGTAATTACCCTTGTAGAGCAGGCCTGCGGCCACGGGATGGAAGGGCATCTTCAGCCTCTGCTGGGCTGGCCGGCGGCGCAGGCCCACAGCACCAAGCCTGGCTTCCTGGGCGCCTCGGCAGGTCTCGGGGAATGGCCCGGATGGCACACAGGGAGGGGGCGGCGCTCAGCCTCACGCTCACACCCCCAGCCCTCAGCTGGGGCTCTGTGCCAGCATCTCTGCCACCACCACAACCCGCCCCAAGGCGCCCCAGGCCGCTCTCCACGCTCGAGCTGCCCGCGAGGCTCCCCGTCCTCATCCTCAGCACTCATCTGGGCACGTGCCCGCACCCCAACACAGCACGCCGCTCTACCCCGCCCGTGCCCGAGTGATCGGCCCATGTTACTATTGGGATTTTAAAAGTCAAGGTATGAATTAATGTGTTTTGATCAACACCTTTTTTTAGTGTATATTAGCATTCATCTTATTTTTCTTTGTTATGAAATGTATTGACTCACAAAAAATCTGTTTTAAAGCAATTGGTAGGACAGTAGTCTTAATTTCATTTCGAATGTGAACTTAGTATATAATTGCAAAGGGAAAACGTTGTGTTTCTGCAGTGGTATAAATAAAAATATTTTTACAAAGGCAAGAGGGGACTAGAAGACTCATCTTGTTAAAACCTGAAGGAACATCAAAGAATAGAAAATATTGTGTTTATATATTAAATCCTAAAATACCTGAAACTTCAATATATAGAAAATCAGACTTAAACCACATAAAACTCGCTGTTGTTATACTCCACATGGAACATTGAATTACTGGGAAGGGAATGATGGCTGTGTTCTCCGATAGCCAGTTTAAATTCTTCTTTCTCTATGACATGTTTCCTGATCACAGACTACAGTGAATATTTCTTCTCACAACAAAAAGGAGACTGCAAGTATTGTATGTTGCCTGGACAATTTCATTTGCAAAAATTCATTAAATTTCAAATTTAATTTGTTTGCACTGTTTTGTGTTTGTTTGTTATTTTAATGCCACACCCAGAGGCGTTTAATGCCACTCTCTTGGCTCTGCACTCTAAGATCACTTCTGGTGGACTCAGGGAACCATAAGGGGTGCCAAGGATTGCACTCAGGTCAGTTTTGTGCAGGACAAGTTCTATAGTATAGCTATACTATAGCTCCAGCTGTAATACTGTAATACTTGTACTGTTTTTGGTATCTGATTTTGTTACTATGGATGTTGTTGGTGCTTTGCCCTGGATCCATTTAATGGAGTGTGGACCCTTAGCTCAGCTGCTTTGAGTATTGGTTTCTAACGTCTTGGTTGTTTTATCTTAAAAGAATGTCCTCATTTTAATTCAAGTGATTTTGGCCAAGATATTATGACCTTGACTACCAATCTAAGAGCTATCACAGTGAAATATTCTCTCGCACAGACTGCTGACTCTAGCTGAGAGCTCCTAATTTAGCTCCATTCCCTGGCTTATCCACTTTCCCTATACTCCATTACCTTAGAAAAATCACCTCCCCACAAAGTAACTTTTACTAAATCTTTTATTCAGGCTCTGCTTTTGTGATACTTCAACTAAAGTAATTATATAATTTCCCCCATTAATGTATATCTAATCTTTCAGGCTTGAGAGCAGGCATTGTATCTTAGAAGCCAAGTTCACATCTTCTATTACAATATTTCTTAAACATTAGTGTTCATATAGATCCCTGGAGATTTACCAATATGATAATGATTTCATACTTCTCAATGGTGTAGAAATTGGCCCCTTAATAATAACAACCCAAAGGCCAAGATAATTTGCGTAAAACAAAGCAAGAATAGAATACAATAAAGGCAACAAACATGCGTCCAGGAAAGAACAGAATAGGAAATTATTATGACTTTGATGTTGTGGTTTAAAGGTGCTTGCTGATCGGATATCACCCAGTGGCCATAGCTGTGATCATAGATGATCCCAGCCCTTGCCCTTAAAGAACTTGCTAACTGCTTTTAATATACCTGTTAATGAAAACAGTGGCTCACGTGTTGGGAGCTAGGATGGGGGAGCAGAGTTTATATTCAATAAATGGCCATACTGTTCCCTGATCAGAGCGGTAGATTAGCTTGCAATCTAGACATGCCACAGCACTCATCTCTCATTTTTTTGTAACTGACCTTGCTTCACAGAGGTCAAAGATACCAATCTGATTGGTTTTATTGTGGTAAATCTCAGGTTGGAACCTGGGATCTACATTTGCACCAAATTCTCAGCTTCCTGGTCTGGAAACATGGTTTTAATAATAAGTTCTGCAATTTGTATGTTATTATAAAATCATCTTCAGTATCATATTTTCTAACTAATAAGTATATTAAGTAAATGTTTATTATTAAATAATAATATTATTAATAATTATTATATAATACATAAGTCATATAGGAATTAAAACATTTTGATTGCAAAGAAAACTAATTTTAAAAACATATTCACGGTTATTTAGAGATTTTTCCCCTACATGTATCAGTAAAAGTTACTAAAGTTACTTAAAAATAAGAAGTTTCAGATTACCTGCAATAGAAATTTTTCTTGGACCTAATTTCTTCTACCAGAGTTAAGGGTCCAATTAGTAATGGGACAGTATTTCTCATATATGCCAACAAAAATTGAGAATGGCAATTTTGGGGGAGAAGTAGAATGTTATTTCTTATTTTCCATAACAGAGCCAATGTTCATTCTGGCCATCAGCTTCTGAGTTTAATCTTAAAGTCAGTATGCTTGGGAATTTGATTTATTTCTAAAAAGATAATGGTTGCAGTCAAGTTTCTGCTGAAATGTGCATTATGGGTCTTGGGGCTGTGGGTGATTTCATCCCAGTGCTCATAGCTTGGCTGTCCTTCTGACAATATATCCCACTAATTATAGCAAAGATCCCAATCAATCTGCTGTTTCTGGAATTCCGCAGTTTCAGACTCTGCTTTCATCAGAGTGTGATTCTTTAATTTCAGCGTCAACGCTTTACTTTGAAACAAATTTGTTTCATTATATTTTTGCATCATAAGGGGAGAATTTTGTAAGTGCAATAAATTCTAACATCCATCTACAGTGAAAGGAGATAGAGCAGAACAATGCATTTTGTATAAAATGGGGTTTTCAATCTGGGCACATGACACATAGTAATGGCTCAATCGATTTACCTGGGTATATTATTGTATCATTTTTATTACTATGAATATTATACTAAAATATTTTAATCTTTTGGCTATACATATTGCTTCTTAAAACTACTACAATGCATTATATTCTTTATTATAAAAGATCTACATTACATGTGCTTTGGGATGGGGATAGTTCTTGAACATAATTTTCCATTTAGACAACACATTTTACTCTAAGAGGCATTCATCTTTTCTGTGCATATATTCTTCAAATGGTTTTCAACAACAGATTTTAAGTACACAAGTGTGTTTAAAAGACAAATTTTGAAACAACTGAAAAGCTGAAAGTTAGAAGCTGTTTTTACTTTTTCTTGTGAACACATTGTGGTGAATGTGCATTTCTTCTGATCAAAATTCTTATTTACTTTGCCACACTAGTGTCGGACTGCCTTTTAAATTATTTTGGAAAATAGAATGACAGAAGCTATTGAGAGAAAATTTTCATCCTGTATCTCAGGAGTCCCCAATCACATTTGTTCTCTCTTCAGTTATTCTTTTTATTATGAAAATATACCAAGATAGACTGAAGGAGTATGAAACATAGGAACAAGGTTTGTCTGCCCAAATGTTCTACAAGTGACATTAGAACTTTGACTAGTTAAACTCTCCCGAACAACCCATACCACAAAATAATACATGAAGAGTCTAATCAGCAGAACTCTTCAACCAGCTCACAAATTTTGAGTTATAAATTGTCGTTGTTATTATCTACTAATTTTAAGGTGATTTTTGGCACTTCCAAACTGACATAGTAGATTGAACAAAAGAAGAACAAAAATTGAAAGTAGAGATGCTGAAAACAATGAAATTCATATTTTATTTAATTAAAAATATTGTTTACATATATTTAAAAGTTGGACACATTTAACTTTGAAATAAACTCACACATCTACATATACACATATGCATATTCACAAAATAAATAATATTTATGGAATCTTTGATATCTTTTTTTGCCATTTATTTGAATGATGGTTTTAATTTTTAGCTCTTTATTTATCTATTTATTTTTTGTTACTGGAAATTGAAGCAGGGCCTCATCTAAGCAAGGTAAGTGTGCTACTACTGAGATATATCCCCATTCTCAAGGTTTTAAAATTTAATTTTGGTTTGGGGCCAGACCTAGTCTTTATTTAACACTCAGGGTTGACTTCTGGAACTGCATGGGGGAACAGGGGCCAAAATAGGGTGATTCACATGTAAGGAAAACATCTTTTCCAATACTAACTCTTCAGCTCCCCAAAGATTTTACTTTGGTTGTTGTTTTAATTGACAACCTTGAGACAGCACAAAAATCCTGTAAGAGGAGAGATCTCATGACAGGTCTTGTTCCAGACAAAATCCTGATGACATTTCTAGTGTATAGGTCAGACAAGGCTAAAGGAAGAATTGATTGTGCTGCTTTTCCATTTTAAGCTTAGAGGATTTAGCAGGAGCTACAAAGTTGTAGGACTATCTACAAAGTCATCCCAGGTATTTTGAATTGAGGGCAGAGGGCAATAGGGAAACTACTAATTTTGCTGTTTAAAGAACTATCTCCTGGGGACATGGACACATAGCATTTATCTTCATAGAACTATTGGCAATCCACACTAAGAAGGTACTTGGAGGTCATGAGCCTATGGTATTGTGTGCTTATCAGTGCTGAATTTCCAGGTGATCCAGCTGATTAACTCCTCACAGAGAAAATAAGAACTGCCACCATCATCCTGTTACACAGCTGTCCTTTCGTAAATGTGCTTTAACTGTTCAACCCCATAAGAAAAAGTTCCTGAGAATGTAGAATCTAATTACTCCATAAAATTTAATTAATGTTTAATTTATTTAAAGTATCCAAGTAAATCTGGCAAACAAGCATTGATAGCATTTTCACACATAAACTATTCCGTTTGGGGGTTGTGTTTGTGGGTGTGTGAGCTTTCACTTGTATAAATTACAATGTGAAAGACAGAGATAACTAAGAGATAAAATTACATTTAAAAATTAGTTTCCATGTCTATAATAGGGTTCCCAAATCCCAGGAGTTACTGATTACTAGGAAGTTAAATTTTAGTTTGGAATGAATATTTAAGAGAGCAACTTCTGAACTTAATGGGGATATATGGAAAAAGGAGAAGAACTATTGTTTTAGTATATTTGATTTTCATAAAGATTAACATTATAATGATAATCACACAAAGTCACAAATAGTTACTGTATAAAAAATAAAGACTATTAGAGGTGAAGGAAAAAGGGCTGGACTACAAAAAATATCATAAAGGAAATATGGTAACTGGAGTGTTAAATAATACTGTTTAAAAGAACAGTATGAATTTGTAAAGTGTAAAAGTTAAATGAGGAAAGTTTGGACAGTAACTTCCACAACATTATGACACCATGATGGACCATTGTATACTTGGGAAATAGCAATTGTTTTGCTGTAGCTACAGGGCAGGCTCGGTGGGGTTGGAAAGAGAAGCTGTAGCTGAAGCATATGGTCTGGGTTACACAATGTGTGCCCTTGGGTACCATGATAAGAATTTTATTCCCACAGAACTGAAGAAAGCAGTGTAAGAGGCAGGAAGGACACTTAATGGGATATGTTGGTAGTAATCTATCATAGATAGAGACAGTTTAAAATAAGTAGTGGTGTCCCAAGTCTGCAAGTAGCAGAACCTGAGGCAAGATCTGTGTACAAGTGTTTTTAAAAGGCAAAATTTTCAAAAGGATACATAGGCTGAATTTGAAAAGCTGAGTGGAGAAGGTAATACTCTCAACCAAGCATTTGTGTTCAGGAATAAAATAAGAGTGGAATCAGTACCACAATGTTTGAATAGTTGAAATGGTTATAACTAACCTTTGATTTTGTTTGTAGGGCATGAGGAATATCCTCTGAGAGGTTCAGGAGTGTGGTGAAGATTTTTCACATTATGAAATGCTCACATATGGACATAATGAAATGTTCATTAGAAATTTTAAAGTACTGGGTACTATGGGAGGTGCTGCAGGGGGCCTAGTTAGTATATTTATATGTAAAATTATAATTATTTTCCTATAGCTACAATCATATTAGGAAAGAAAGACTTTACGATGGTACTTATTAAGGGTTGGAGCAAAACAATGACCTAGGACATAGAATTTCTGGACATTTCAGAGTATTCCTGCTTAGTTTCAAGAAAGTTAGTGCTGTGAAAATTTCTCTAGTGTTGTTCTATAGCACCACTATAGCACTTAGGTAGGAAAAAAAGAAAAGTTCATGAGATCTAAATTTGTGGTTTAATAAGATGAGCTACTGCAATTAAAGTTAAGAAAGATAACTAAAGCAAAATACAATGGGTTCTCAGGAAGGCAGGCAGAAAGTAGGCAGGGGGTAATAAAGAGAATGTCAGAGAGATTAACAGTATTTCTTCATAGAAAATAAGAAGTTATTCCAGTGAAATGAGTAACAGATATAGCCATGTATCTAAAACACAGATTCAACAAACTGAAAACATGAGATCGAAGTGGCAAGCACGGAAACTTCATAATGTGCCTGTCAAATTGACAGGTGAGGGTGGGATGGGTGGATGGAGGGAAGTTGACACTAGTGAAAAGATTAATGTTGAAGTATTGTGTGCTTAAAACTCAGCTAAATGTGTCTTTGTAAATCATGGATCTTATTTAAAAAAAAACAAAATTAAAAAAGTTAGAGTTGGATTAACTTGAGGTTCTTGGTATTGTAGAAGTGTGTTGTTCAGGCCTAAGGGAAATGAAGATCACTGGCATTAATGACGCTATAAAAGTGGAACTTTCAGCCTTTAATATCACCAATAATGTTGGCAAGAACTGAAGTAGAAATTAATATCACCAAAAATGTTTTCAAGAATAAATGAATAAATTAATGAGTGATGAATTCACACTGTCTCAGGGGACTCTAATAATACTAAATTTTAAGCTCTACCAAACTTGTATAGCAGGATTTAATCATTCATCAGTTACTTTCTTGATTTCCTACATGAAGCAACTGTCCTGAAATAAAGTAGCAATTTTGACAAAGCAAAACCATTTTATAAACATTCCAGATATACTTGTTTTCTTCCTGTTTTTGTCTAAGCTTATAAATAATGTCAAAATGTTGGCATCCTTTCCTCTATTCTCTGAAAGTGATGTACATGTGTTTGCCAAAGGGTATAAAATATAGCCTTTGGGCTACAGAGACAGTACAAAAGCCCAATTACATATTTTGCAGGCAGGGAGGCTTGGATGTAATCCCTATTACCACATGGTCCCCTGAACACCTCCAGGAATGACCCCTGGCACTGAGCTGGAAGTAACCCCCGAGCACCACTGACTGGCTTTAGCCTGCAAAATAAAATAAAATAAAATAGAAATTAAACATTTTAAATATGATAGCATCCAAATCTTACTTCAATCATTTATAAATGACCAGTACTGCTTTATGCACAAGGGAAGCCTACTGAATAACTCTTGAAAATAAGTACTGTGAGACATGAGTTAAAATAGGAAAAGACATCTGCCTCTTCATCTGATATAGATGGTTGGTTTACTCTTAATTAAAATAATCTAAAGGAAATTATTTCCTCAGGAAATACTAGACAATTGGCTTTTCTTTTGACTATTATCTACAGTTCAAAGAGACAGAGTACTATGATGATGGATAGAGAGTACCAAATACACACTCTATGCCATGAGCTAGATAGTGGTCTATCTATTGTCACTCCATGATATGGATACTTGTTTACTTCTCTCAGAAACTTTTCCAGGTGTTTCCTGGTATCTTTTCCTGTTTAGTTTATAGGTTTCTTCACTAAGTATATATTATGGCAAAAAATAATCTTTGATAAACTCACCCAAATTTTAAGACAAGATTCAAACTGTCTGGAATGTGGCTCAGGTGAGTTTCCTACTTTATTTTCCATCTTGTCAATAACACTTAAATGTGTGGAATACTGTCTCTGCTTTATAAATTAATAAATTGAGGCTAAGAGATCAATTTCTTATTTAATGGAAAAAGCACATGTAATTTCAGGGCAATGATTTGAGCCAGTGTTAAATCTGAAGCTTTCTGCAAAATGTCAGGAGACCCCAGAAATCCTATTGTATATATAGCTTTTAAAATTCTACATGGGTGCCTTATGGATGAATATTTTTATTGAGTGGATTCCATGTGCATGAATATTTGGCTTCTAGGTGAGCTCACATAAGCATAACTAACTCCCTGTCATCTTGGATTGTGTGGTACCATTCAAGAGGTCTGTAAGAGAATAAATGAACCCTACCTAATTGCTTCCATTTTCAGAAGGTATCCTGAGAATTCCCCCTTAATATTAATGTCCCTTTACCACCCTCCTCACCATATCAGCATCCAAACTCTATATCTTCTTTACATCACCTAAGAATTTATTATTCTTAAAATGACTTAGTTCCTAGATTTGTGAAAAATAAGACTAATACACACTGCAACAGCCAGAGTTAAATCAAAGAAACAGAAATATTATGTGTGTCACAGTTATTTGACTTGTAACAATTCACTTCCAGTTTATTAAACTGTCTTGAAAAGATACAGTGGTTTCAGCATATGATGCTAAAACTTCAAGTCTGAGGGTAAGCTGTTGGTTAATGTTGACAGAGGTAAAATAGTAGACGGATGAAAAAGAGGCACTTTACTTCTCACCTGGGTGGTATAGGTATTTTTCAGGAGCTGCGTTTTTGTTACTAGCTCTCTGACTCAAAAATTAAACAAAGGGAAGTTCTACGTGAAGGCAGAACAGTTGCAAACCCATGTGCCTCCCCACGACAGTATGAACAAGAAGAGAAGCTATGTGAGAAAAGCTATTTCCCCCAGATATTTGAAAGTCCAGGAATATAACAACACTATCCGTACCTTTCAAATCTACAAAAATATATCTGATGAGCCAATCTAATCAGAATCATGAAGGAATGAAATTCTGGGAAGTGTAGTTTAGCCCAGCCATGTTGATACATTTTCAAAATAATATTCATGAAATCATGTTGACCTTCACAAAAACACAATGACTTCCACTCTAACTTAATTTGAAGCTGGAGACTCAGACAGAAGACGGAAAAAGGGAGTAATTCCAGTACTTAAGACAACTAGCACCAAATCTAAGAATGTACACCAATCTCTACAAGGCAACCAATTTCGTGCAGCTATTTTGAAGATCCATCATGTTCCATTGTCTCATGCCTCCTTAGTTTTATTTCCAAAATCAAGTACATACATTTAGCCATTATCAGACACACATAAAGTCGGTCACTGTAGAAAACAGAGAGAAATCTGAAACTCACCTCTTTAAATATCTGAGTACTCCGATACAGAAGTAGATTTTTGAAAAATGAACTAATATCCTCTTCTAAACATCATGCATCTTTCTTTAAGAGGCTTATTTTAGACCATGTTACTTCTTCCATTGGTAAATTGTTTTATTATTTTTTTTGAGGAGTTTTTAAGTATACTCATAACATATATTCTTTTGGGCAGTTTTAACCAGTGGAAAAAATATTTAGTATATAAAGTAGGAAAAAATTCTTCTGAGTTACCAAATCTTGTAGAGGATACCAAAGTCATATTAGAAGTCTATTGTAAGGTCTGCAAGGATCAGTATGAATGCCACATAATTCAACATACTATACAGCACTACAATAACTAAAAAAATCTTATGACATAACTTTGTGGGTAATATATGTGTGTGTTTAACTGTTATTGTTGTTGGTGTCAGTGAATGCGTGAATAAGTCAAGAGTTTGATTGGTAGGAAAGAGTCTTAAATTTTGTTTAAAAGTGTCAAAGGGCTTGAAAATGTAAGTGAAAAAAATAGGTGGATAACAATATTAGAGGTTGACACTAGAAGAACTATGAAAAATATTAACATAGATAAAATCAGACTTAGGTTGTTAATGTGAGTAACTATTCTTACATGAAACCTAATAATTAAGATAATCTAGTATAAAAACTGAGGATATATTTGGAAAGTTAGAAATAATTAGAAATAATTTGATGGAAATTTTATATGAATATACCAGATGAATAATGGAAATAATAATAGAATTTAAATAACAGAAATCATAAACATAAGAGCTAATGCTGAGACACATTTAATGTAGTAGGCACACTAAGATGTGACAAGAATAGAAAAGAAAGCATTCATAATTCACAAAGATGAAAGGCAATTAAATAAAAAGACCTGGTCATCAAATAATGAACAAATAATTCAAAATTCCTATTTATTCTCAAGTGGAAGAGCTTAGTGTTAGACTCTCTCCATAAATATAGTCAGTAACAAAGATTTTTGGCAGGGATTTGGTGAAAAAGGAACTCTCATTCATTGTTGGGAATGTAGTCTGGTTCAGCTTCTATGAAAAATGGTAAGGAGATTTCTTCCAAAAAGTAAGAATGGAGTTCTCTGATAACCCATGGTTTTCACTTCTTGGTATCTACATCCCAAACACAAAACCATAAATTTTAAAAGATATATGCACACCTGTGTTCATTACAGTGCTAACTACACTACCTAGGGTGTGAAAACAACCAAAATAGTCCATTGTAAATGAATGAAAAAAACTGTGACATATATACACAATGTAGTAAGATGAAGTTGTGAGAAAAGATGAAATTTTGCAGTTAATTGTAGCATAGAAGGAACTGAAGGGTATCATAAGTGAAAGGAATGAGAGGAAGAAGAATAGATACCATTTAGGCTTACTCATCTGTGGTATATAGAAAAACAAAACAAAGGAAAGGACAGTAACAAATTATGTCAAATTTTTGACCCTGACTTACAAAATCCTATGGTGGGGGTTAGGTGGGATGAAATTAAGAGATGAACTAGAAGTAATATAAGGATATTATATTTTGGTGAAGGGTTTTGGTGGTAGTGGAGTATGATAACTATACATAAGGTCCATGAACATGAACACTATTGTAAACATATTATCCCAACTACAGCAATAATAAATAAGAATTAATATGTGTATCATCATCATCATCATCATCATCATCATCATCATCCCGTTGATAGAAATTTCTCCAGAAGTCTTAGTAACATCTCCATTTGTTCTAGCCCTGAGATTTTAGAAGCCACTCTTTACTTGTCCTTTCCAATGGTGCTGCATTGGAGGCTCTTTCAGGGTCAGGGGAATGAGACCCATCATTGTTACTGGTTTTGGCATATGAATATGCCATGGGGAGTTTGTGAGGCTCTCCCACGTATATTCATATATCATCAACATCATCATTATCATCCCATTGATCTTCAATTTCTCAAGTGGTCTCAGTAACGTCTCCATTTGTCCAAGCCCTGAGATTTTAGAAGCCTCTCTCTACTCATCCTTCCAACGTCCTTTGGCATATTAATATGCTAAAACCAGTAACAAGTTTCATTCCCCTGACTCTGCAAGAGCCTCCAGTATGGCATCGTTGGAAGGATGAGTATTCATATATAATGAATGCATTTCATATATATAATATACATAATAATATTCAAAACATACTATATTATATGCATATCTATGTATCTATGTATGTGTGTGTGTGTGTGTATAGTCTCCGTTCTTCCTGAGTAAAGGCCAGTTTAAGTAACCAACAACTAAGGGGAAAATTGTTCCCTATTCACCATAACAATGTACTGTGTTTAAGGGAAAGAGTGGTTGTTCTTAAGAATGATAAAAGAATGAAATTTGCTCCATGGTTGGAACTGTAAGGTACCATGTTGAGTGAAGTAAGCCAGTAAAAAAGACAAACACTGGATGATCTCACTTATCTGTGGAATATAGAATACCGAATCAGGAAACCTATTGTAGTAAAAGGGGGATGCTTAGATTATCCTTCACTCCAGTGTTTAGAGGGGAGACAGACAGAGAAGGAAAGAAATCAGAAGAGGAAGTAGAACAAGAAAAGTTTAATAGGAATCAGGGCTTCAGGTATATCAGTGACATAATTGAGGGGTATAGTTATAGACCCAAAACAGAGTCCACAGAACTGAAAAGATGAGACTTAAGCCAAAACCTGTGAAACTTTGTAATGTGCCTGTCAGTTGATAGGTGGGATAAAGTAGGAGTCAGTATGGGGAGGGAATTTGATACTGGTGGAAGAATTGGTGCTGAATTATTGTATGCCTAAAACACAGCTATCAGAAACTTTGTAAATTATGATTATTTAATACATTCTTTTTGAAAAAGGGTGATTGTTCTTTATATTCCTCTTTGGACTTGATTGAGACATGACAAATTTTAGATTAAAAGGTGTGTCCATACTTGGGACTGGAGTGAGAGCACAGAGGGTATGGTGTTGCCTTACACATGGCCTACCCAGGTTTGATTCACAGCATCTCATATGGTCCCCCAAACACTGCCAGGAGTAATTCCTGAGTGTAGGAGCCAGGAGTAACCCCTGTGCTTAGCCAGGTATGACACACACACAAAAAAAGAAAAGTGCCCATACACAAGTTTCTCACATCACATTCTCTGACAATGAAACATTGATACTCTTCCAGTGATAAGTGGGAGCCTTTCTCCTCCTTATCATTGGAAGCCTATGACTATGACAGAACTATTGCTGGATCTCTTTGGAAGCAACATCAAAAAAAAGACAATGAAGTTTCATTTTTAGACTCATTTATTTTTTTGTCTCTTGGGATATCTACCTGAAATCCCTAAGTTGTCACATAATAATAAATCAGCTTGCCTAAATTATCCATAACTAAGAGATTATGGGAGAAGATGACACATTTACAAAGATGCACCCAGAGAACCTCTGATGTACAGGTCCTCAGCACAAACTTTAGGCACTTCTAAGTTATGGAAATGTAATATATGCCAATAGCGAGGATGGAAAAACATGCACAACAATAGTAGAATTGAAATAAGTATTGGTAGAGGTAGAAATTTTATTAGGAGTTTCAGTAACAGTAGAAACATTGATAGTTTAGATTGTAGTTGTTTCAAAATTGAAATCAATTAATACATATCACCGTATCATTGTTATCCCATTGTTCATCAATTTGCTCTAGCAGGTGCCAATAACATCTCCATTCATCCTAGCCCTGAGATTTTCACAGCCTCTCTTTGCTCGTCCTTCCCAATGGTGCTGTATTAGAGGCTCTTTCAGGGCCAGGGGAATGAGATCCATCATTGTTACTGTTTTTGGCATATCAAATACGGCACGGGGAGCTTGCCAGGATCTGCCTTGTAGGCAGGATACTCTCGGTAGCTTGCCGTGTTCTCCAAGAGGAGAACTAGACAATAAGAAGTTGCATGGCCACATGTGCTTCCGAAAGCTTTGTTTTATAGTCTCTGTATCTTGGCTATTGATGGGATTACATGACAACAGGGGCATATTGTAGGTGTGACTGCCTAGCTGCCAGAAAAGGGGGGATCTGGGCGGAGGAGGCCCAGTCCTGATCTGAGCAGACTTGGAGATCTCAGCTGTGGGTCCCACACACCTGGGTTCCTCTACCAGTTCCTTCATGTGTGAGGGTCATCCGAGCGTGTGGAGAGGGGCCTTGAGCATGGTGTGGCTGGGTTCTGGAGGTCTTTGGATGCTGGAGCTCTGCTTGGGGAGGGGAGGGAAACAACCCCCCCCTCCAAGGGGCCTGGTGAAAACAGCCATACGTGGGGGCAGGAGACTTTGTGTAAGTCTCTTCTGGGAGCTTTGTTTTATAGTCTCTGGATCTTGGCCATTGATGGGATTACCTGGAACTACATGGGATTACATGGGGGCAGTTTGTGGGTGTGACTGCCTGCTATTGGAAAAAGGGGATCTGGGTGGATGAGGCCCAGTCCCAATCTGAACAGGCTTGGAGATCTCAGCCCCGGGTCCCGCACACCTGGGTTCCTCTGCTGGTTTCTTCATGCATGAGGGTCATCCAAGCATGTGGAGAGTGGTTTTGAGCATAGCTGTGGCTGGGTTCCAGAGGTCTTCGGCTGCCAGGGCTCTGCTCAGAGTGGGGAGGGAAACTCAACCCTTCCCCATCCGAAGGGCCCCAGTGAAGACAGCCAGGCTCAGGGGCAGAAGACTCTGTCAGTTAATACATATAATATAAATATATCAGATTTATTTGTTCTTTGATTCTTTTCTGGTGTTGTTTTTGGGTCACACCCAGTACTGTTCCTGGCCCTCTGCTCAGGGATCACTTCTGACAGGTTTAAGGGACCATAGGAGGTGCTGTGGATTGAACCCTGGGTCAGCCATGTGCAAGGCAAGTCCATTGTAGTATCTATGTCCTTATTTTATCTAATTCCTAAAAAAAGTCAGAATAAATATGGTACTTTTGTTATTTCTATTTGACTAAGGAGGGAACTGAAGCAAAGAGAAATGAAAATAATGAAGGTGCTTATAAGTGGTGGTGATTTCAGGTCGTCTGACTAGACTCTGCATACTTAGCTATAAAGAAATATTTGGAGGTAGTAAAGATATTGACACTAAATTAATAATAACTACGATTTGTTTAATACTCACAGACTCTCTGCTAACTATAGTATTAAGAGCACTGAAGTAACTTTCTCAATAGAAATATAGGTGAGACAGCTGGTTAAGAGTATAAATGAGCTCACAGGCTTGAATGAACTCTAGGGCAAAGAGACAGGTGAGAAAATTTATTTGTTTTTACATATGAATTTTGGAAACTACTTAAACTACTGGAGAATAGGAATGTCTAAGAAGGTCATTTAAAGTCTAATAACCAGAGAAACAATCATGAATATACAGCAATTGCAGTGTATTTTGGAATTAAATCCAAGTTCTCTAAGTCATGGAAAATATGTGGTGCATAACCAATCACTCATTAATATCTTTTTATTCTAAGCTGACCTTCTCAATAAATTTGAATAGTGCTAGAAGAGAATCCAATAAAGATCCATCCTTGCAGGCCTACTTGAAAAAAATCATTATTAATATACAATGATGCAACATTCATTGTGAGTCACTCATAATAAATTTCAGGGATAGGATAAGATTATATCCTTTCTCATTTAGTAGAGCAACTCTCAAACATTAAAATAGATGCAAATATGTGACTTGCCACATGTTATGATTTTGGTATCTGACAAATCAAAGCCACCATATAAATTATCATTTATTGCAAGATTAAATCTGGGAAGATTGAATAAGAATTTTTCTCACTGCAATATATGTAGTTTTAGTTCCTCCCTGTACTGTGATATCTAGTCTTTGCCATTAATGCATTATTCAGTGTCATTGAATTTAGATTAAATTATAAACTTCTATAAGGTAAATTCTGCTTAATATATTCTTTATATTTCTTAGCCCTATACCTTATGAGGAAAAGAGCTAAAGTAATGGTGGTATATGTTATGGCACTTCTAGTTATAACCATGCCTTCCTTATTCCTTGACGCAGGGTGTGTATTTTTTTTTCTCCAGATTAATTCTGTGTCAGACATACAAAATGTATCTTGATTGACTTGAGAGCCAAGTCTATCAGACTTTACCTCTTTCAGTTCTCCATTAAAAGTACCAAACTAAGAGGGCACCAAGGAAAGAATCTGCCTTACATAAAAAACTCCCTACTGTCTGCTCTTCTCCCTTCCTATTTGGCATGATGCAGCAAGCAGTTGTTATGTGTTTATTTGCCAAAATGTGAGGAGAATCTGAAATTTATAACAATAGATTGGAGAAGCGCTGAAAGGTGAAACGATCCTGGGTTCTCAATAGTATCATCAAGCAAGTGAATCCGTCATGGTCAACACAGATATCTCATTTTCCATCTCATGACTTCTTGTTTTAAGTCACATTTGCTCCAGTTTAATATTATTTGAAGTCAACCATATTCTAAAGAGTGCAATGCTGCTCTGAGTATAGAAATATCATCAGTGAAATCATTATTCAAAAAATAAAATTTAGTATATATCAAAACAATATCTTTTTTATATTTTCATGATGATAGAGAAAAAACTTTGCAAACTTTGGTAGGAGGATAATTTTATCTAAAAGTGGATGTGCAGGATTCAGAGTGATAGTAAAGCAAGTAGGTACTTGCCTCACATGTGGTCAATCCAGTTTTGTTCCCTAACCCCACATATTGTCCCCAGGCATTACCAAGAGTGATCCTTTTGTGCATAGCTAGGAGTAGGTTCTAAACATTGCTGGATATAAACCCTCAGAAACAAAAACAAACAAAAAAGTGGGTAAATAATGAGATTCATTATGCTTTGAATTTTTGGCATGCATATATTTCCAAAATTTAAGTTGTACTCCTCATTCCCTTTCAAACAAATGAAAGATTCTACTTTAACAATCTTTAAGACACTATATCACCCTTAGAATCATACAATGTTTGAAATAATTTCCCATAGGCTTTAAGGAGTTACCATGTACTTTATAGATATTTATAATTAATAAATGGCTGTTAAAAAATCTCAAATAGCTACACACATACAGGGAAGATCAACTGTTTGCCACACAAGCAATCAAACAAATTGATGAACCGGAAAATGACTATGGGACTAAAAAATGTTCTATTATTAACCAGCAATCTGCATATTTTCCCCCAATTAATGCTTAGTAGGGGATCTGAGTCAGTTGAAACCTAATTACTGGCATATCACTTTGTTGATTAGAAGACCTGCTGCAATCGCTGCTGCTCACGTTCATTTGCATGAGCCCTGCAAAATCTACCCAGTACGATGTCAGTCACTGCTCTGCCACCAGAAGTCTGGCTGCAACAAAAGTTTTTAGGAGGAATGTGTACCACATACCCTGTTATTGCAAAGTAAACGATCTATCACTCAAAGTACCTATTCATTTAAGATGAAGACATCTTATGAATTTTTTTTTCTGAAATCTCTTCTTATGCAACGAACAATGAAAAAAATAGAGTTGGTTTTCAGAAGTTGATGAACAGCAGTAGTTCTGGAGGGTCAGGGTCCTGTAGCTGGTGTGTATCAGATCCTAAACACTTAAATAAGCAAATAAAAATATTTTCCACGGATGAAATGTTCTATGGACAAATAATATAGGTGTATTTACTTTAATGGTCTAGGATATAGTTAACTGGTTACATGTAGAGGGGCATGAATACTGGCTTTTCACTAGCCATACAGGCATTTCCTAGCTTCTCCACTCAACTCTCCCTACATGCCCCAAATTACCTAATTTAACTTCCTTTATTTTCCTCTACCATCCAAGTGGAGTTTCAACTCATAACGTAGATAATGATGATGATGATGATGATGATGATGATGATGATGATGATGATGATGTTGATTTGGCAACTGGATAAGTGGGGTGGGACATAGGATACACAGCTGTGCTCAGAGCTTACTCCTTACTCTGCACTCAGGGTTCACTCCTAGAGGGCTCAATAAACCAAACAGGGTGCCAGAGATTGAATCTGAGTCCTCCAAATGCAAGGCATGCACCCTACCCACTCTATTATCACTCTGACCTCAATAGTGCAGTGTCCTGTCCAACGTAATGGGGATACTGAAGTTTGTAGGGAAGTATAGATAGGTTCCTTTCCCGTGCGTGCTCTGATAATTTCCTTAGTTATTAACTTTCGTTTGTTTGTTTTTTTCCATTTAATTCACTTAATTTAGGAAATCTGTCTTTAGTGTCTCTGGATTATGCCTACTACTAACTACTCCTCATGGAAGACAAAGATATGAACAGATGTACCTGCTTTAGGCAGGGGTTAGGCTGCATCTAGGAGATAAAAAGTGTTTCACTGCATCAAGTAAGCAGGTCTATTTATGGGCTGAGTTTTTATACCTCAATGATTTTATTTACCCAGTCCTCTCATTCTGTGTACACAGTGGCCACCTGTGATCCATTAGTTGGTAGCATTGCTCTCCTGAGCCTGGTTTGTGGTGTTCTTAGGATTCCTTAGATTGGTAAATTCCCTTGACTTCAATATTCACTTCAGATGTTAATTCCTCTGGAAAGTCTTTTCTGGCCTCTACTAAACACAGCAATCTATGGACACTATTCCAGAATGCTTTTGAAACTTCTCCTAAGCTATGATCTATCAATTTTCTTGCTGTAAGTCCTTCACATGATTCCTAATTCCATAGGAGTAGAATCATGTCTTCCAAATATAAAATGCCCACTATTAGGCCTGTTACTTGCCATAAGATAGAAACTCAATATAGAGTTCATAAGCACTGTAGCACTGTCATCCCGTTCATTGATTTGCTCAAGTGGGCACCTGTAACATCTCTATTGTGAGACTTGTTGTCACTGTTTTTGGCATATTGAATATGCCATAGGTAGCTTGCCAGGCTCTGCCATGCGGATGGGATACTCTCAGTAGCTGGCAGGCTCTCTGAGAGGGATGGAGGAGTTAAACCCAGGTCATCTTTGTGCAAGGCAAATGCCTTACCCGCTGTGCTATCACTTCAGCCCGTAGAGTTCATTAAGATATAAATTTAGATACTCACTCAAAATATTGTGTGTTATGGATACTCAGGGGATTTTGTTTGTTTGGGAATTTTAAATATGTTTCCAATGATTGAACCTAAAACCTCACACCTGGGTTGCGTAGGGTTTTAAGTTATTGCTATCAAGGCTGGAGTGATAACACAATGGGTAGGGTGTTTGCCTTGCACGTGGCTGACACGGGTTCGATTCCTTTGTCCCTCTCGGTGAGCTTGGAAAGCTACCGAGAGTGTTCTGCCAGCACGGCAGAGCCTGGCAAGCTACCCGTGGTGTATTTAATATGCCACAAACAGTAACAACAAGTCTCACAATGGAGATGTTACTGGTGGCCGCTTGAGCAAATCGATGAACAACAGGATGACAGTGCTACAGTGCTACTCAAATGTAATTTACAGAAACTGTATGGACATGAGAAATTTATTCATTTTTATTTTTTATTTGTTTGGGAGCACATCCGGCAGTGCTCAGATCTTACTCCTGGCTCTGCACTTGGGGGTCACTACTAGTGGGCTCAGGGGACCATAAGTGCCTAAGATGGAATCCAGGTTGACCATGTGCATGGCAAACACCCTACCCATTATATATTACTCCCACTCCAAGACATTTGCTTCTCTTTATTAACTTAATAGTTTTTTTCAATAATATAGTATATAAGTAAATAAACAGTATCATGTTTGTCTTTTCTTTCTCTAAATAACAAACATGCTATTTAGCATGAAACAATGCATAGAAACCGTCACTTCAAAGGAGCAGTGATCTTGGGGTTGGTGATTCCAGATCTACTGTAGTATAGGAGGTATGGTACATATCTTGCATGCAGCTGATCTGAGTTTAACTCTCAGGACCTTACATAGTCCCCTGTGATGACAAAGAGTAATGTCTGAGCTCAGAGACAGAAGTAATTGCTAAGTACTGCTTGGTGTGGTTCTCACCTCCCAAAAAAGTGTAATATCCTATACAAGGGAACCAGTTTTTGAGTAGCACTGTAGCACTGTAATCTCTTTATCGATTTGCTCAAGGGGGCACCAGTAACATCTCCATTGTAAGACCTGTTGTTACTATTTTTGGCATATCTAATATGCCATGGGTAGCTTGCCAGGCTCTGCTGTGCAGGCAGGGTACTCTCGGTAGCTTGCCGGGCTCTCCAAGAGGGTCGGAGGAATTGAACCCAGGTCAGCCGCTTGCAAGGCAAATGCCCTACTTGCTGCAAACTCTTATGAAGAGGAGTCCCCTAGATCTATCAAATACACCTACCTTGGGTTTGATATGAATTAATATGCATTATTATTGGTGATGTCAATAACTGTCATCTCAAATATCCATTTTAAAATTATAAGCACTTAAAATAAATTTATACATTACTCTAGTTGACCCCATCTCATTTCAGAAGTAGAAGTTTTTGTGCCTGTAATTTTTAAAGTGTTTTGTATAGAATCATATAAAATATGCTAGCCAGTTGTAGATTTTTAAAAAGGGGGAATTGTTTGAAGATAAGTCCTTTGTAGTTTTGAGCTTTTTACTCTGATTTTGAAGGGATGACCATAATATTTAAAAAAATAGGTTAAGTAAAAGGACTACAAAATGTTTACCCCCTTAAAAAATTACAATATCTACCTGGAAAATAACATAGGCATTTTGTCAAAGAAAATATATTCATTCAGTAAAATATGGCCTCTCTAGAGAAGTATAGATTTTCCTACCCAGAGTCCCTGGGAAAAAAGTAGCTCCCTGGAGCAGAGTGAAACACAATAATATCTAGTCACAGGGGCATACAGTCCTGTCATTTTCCGACAAGGGTGTTTTGAATGTAATCATAGTTATTAGTTGCAATCTTGCAAGGCAATCCAAGCAATAATACCAGTTCATCCTGAGCCCCTTTCGAGCCTGCATGCATGTGCTAGAAGGCTCTTGGCAGGGTGGTTAGTACTTAAATTTCATATAACTTCAAATATTGCTTCCTTGCCTCAGGACTGATTGATAATAGACTTTATACACCAGAGAAAACATTTAATGAACTCGATTCTTATTTTCTATAGCTGTCTAATCCTGAAACACCAAGCACCTCACTCAGATGTTTGAAGGTAATTTTTTTTTCTGCTGTCAGAACATATCGTATAATGGGGAATGAGATTCACCTTCAATTCTGGCAGGAAAAGAAGACAGTGGTGTAGTTTTTGGTAAGCTATGTACTTGTTATGACTCAAGCATTTGGATTAGCATGCTGGGAGGAGTGACCTCGGAGGTTTAAGTCTTTACAATCAAATCTGGTTACCGTGTGATGGACTATGGACCAAGAGAATACATACAATTTGTGAAACAAGTTTTCTGTAAAGATAATTTATTGTAGTTCTTAAATAAGTAAAATAAAGCAAACTTAAGATATTTGTGTGCAATTTAAAATTGGAGATTTAAAAATATTTTGACATGATTTATTTTCTTAACTAGGATTAATGTAATCCCTAGGCTTTCATTTACTCCATTAATTTATATAGCAATGTTAAAGAGTTGTTCTGCATAAAGTATGTGTAGCCTCTTTGTTATTCTTTATACATATACATATATACATACATATAAACATATATATCTATATATATATAGATATGCTGGAACGATAGCACAGTGGGTAGGGCGTTTGCCTTGCAGGTAGGGTGTTTGCCTTGCACACGGCTAACATGGGTTCGATTCCTCCACCCCTCGCGGAGAGCCCGGCAAGCTACCAAGAGTATCCCGCCCTCATGGTAGAGCCTGGCAAGGTACCTGTGGCATATTCGATATGGCAAAAACAGTAACAAGAAATCTCACAATGGAGACGTTACTGGTGCCCGCTCAAGCAAATCGATGAGCAGCAGGATGACAGTGCTACAGTGATATATATATGAATATATATTAATATTATTATATAATAATATTACATTAATCCTAGTAATGAGATATATATCTCATTATATATATGGAGAATTGCGCCAACGGTGCTGGCATTCAGTATCAGAGACTCCTTCATTAGAAGCACTTTGGCTTATCTCTCTGCACTCCTCACCCTCCCTCCACTCCCCTCCCCCCCCACACATGAGCTTTAAATTTTTTTTCCCCCTACTGAGTTGTCTGGAGAAATTAAGGGCTATCAATGGGATGACGGTTAAAGTATCTATGAGGGTGGCAAATCTGAGATATTTATTGTGCATTTTCCATGTAAGTTCCTCCTTACTGCTAGAGTCAGTTCAACCAAGGAATCTAGGAAATTCACTATTTGTCCCATTGCTGCTGTGGAATTTCCAGTTTCCAATTGATCTAAGCTTCAGTCCTGAGTATGGCTTCTCTTATAAGGGCCAGGCAGTGGCTACAGTAATACCACTAGTGGCAGAACTCACCCAAACGTTAGAATATTGGTCTATAAATAGGCTGTCCTTTTTGTTGGTTATAAACACAAAGTTCTATTTTCCTGAGTCCGATATTTTTTGTTTGTTTCCTAGGACAGATATTGCATTACTCTCTAATCAGATCTGTTGTTTGTCTGTGACTGAGGTTAGTTGCTCTACATCATACATTCTTGTAAATGGCCCAGTACTTACCTAAGTAACCCTGTCAAGTGAATGCTGTTTCCAGTTTGCCTGTTTTCCATACAAAGAAGTACTCATGAAGACAGTTAATGTCAGTTATCTGTGGCAATTAAAAAGTGTTTCTCCTAGATATGGTGTACCATTAAAATCTAGTACTTACCAAAGTTCATAGAAAGATTCTATGTTCTATCCGATATGAGAAGTAGTAGTTAATTTCATTGAACTTGTCAAAATACAGAGAGCTTTTCTTGGGGGAATAACAGATCCAGGCTTACTTGGAAATAATTAATCCCATAATCACCTTCTGGTATTTCCAAACCAGTGCAATTTCAGAATTCAAGAATAATATTGCTTAGGCCAGATCATGAGAAGCAGCATTAAAAATAAGACTCTATTATATTTTGGCCCCCCATTTATCCTCCTTTCAATATGTGATTGTATTTGATCAGCCAAGAGAAATATTATTACCATAGGTGCTAATGATTCCAACACTGCATAAATATGAATTAAAGTGGAAAACGGATAAATTTGTGCCTTTATCTTTAGTTGGGAACTTAAAAAATTTGGAGAAAACTAGCTCTAGTATAAATCAAAATTGTCTCAAAGGCAAATTTGAATTAGATTGATCCTCAAGTGAAGGTGTTCTATTTCTAATTTTGCAAGTAGACCAAAGGACAAAGGCAATAATCTGTGGAAGGCGAAAGCCTTCGCAGGACTGAGACCCAAATCATTTAAACTTTCCCTTTTCCTACTGTCTCCCTAAATAAATTTTTATCCAATTGATGATTAAATGGAGTTGTTTTGGAAAGGGAGGTGTTTGCTAATTTTCTAATTGAAAAGTCCAAACTTCAGCAATATAATTGTCATATTTGTAAATTTCTGGGTATTGTCACTTGTATTTGTAAAATCAGCAGCAAAAATGATCTACAAGGTGTTTTCATCTCAGTGTCTCAAAATATTGTGAAGTATATGTTTTTTACAGTTACAAAGTTGTTCAGGATTGAGTTTCAGTAATATAATGTTTCAACACCTGTCCCCTTCACCAATGTACACTTCCTACCACCAATGTCCCCAAGTTTTCCTCCTGTTCCACCCCCTGCCCCCTGCCTCTATGGCAGACATTTTTCTCCTTTCTCTCTCTCTCTCTCTGTCTCTCTCTCTCTCTCTCCCTCCCTCCCTCCCTCCCTCCCTCCCTCCCTCCCTCCCTCCCTCCCTTCCTTGCTCCTTTTGGACATAATGATTTGCAATAAAGATACTGAAATCTTGGGGCTGGAGCAATAGTACAGCGGGTAGGGTGCCTGCCTTGCACGCGGCTAACCCGGATTCGATTCCCAGCATTCCATATGGTCCTCTGAGCACCGCCAGGGGTTATTCCTAAGTGCAGAGCCAGGAGTAACCCTCTGTATTGCCAGGTGTGACCCATAAAGCAAAAAAAAAAAAAAAAAACTGAAATCTTTACCTACTTTCAACACTCAGTTCTTGTCCAGAATGATCATCTAAATATAAGTGCCATACTGGTACCTTCTTCATCCTAAGTGCCCTTTGCCCCTCACACACTTATGGCAAGTTTCCGACTATGAGCAGTCAGTCAGAGCCCTGTTTTTCCTGGACTTGGAATTAGTGAAGTGTTTTGGTTCTAGATATCCTTTATTTGGGTCAAAGAAAGTTAAATTTAAAATTCAAAAATCAAATTAAAAAATTGCTTTTCAGTTCTCTTTAAAAGTTGCCTTTTTGTGCAGAGAATCTTTTATTTTTTCAACATTTTTAGCAGAATCACAGTGGTTAAATACAGAATATTAAGGAAAAGTTGTTCAAAATCAGATAGATATTGGAAATTTTCTTTAGAAAAGTATTATTAAATGCAACCTATTCTGAGTGGTAAGATTGTGAGCTGTCATTCTAAACATTAGGAATGATTTTGGTTAGTGGGTCACTGCTCTGATACTCCTTATTGTACCAGGGGCAGGAAAGATTCCTGTGGATAGTTCCCAGTCTCTGTGAGATGACTATAAAAATCACTATGAATATAAACAGCCCTCAGAGTCAGAAATTCTGATAATATGCCAAGACTCTCCGCAGGCAGGAAAAAAGTAATCAATTTGTGAGAATGAAGTTGAAGATATGGAATGAAAAATCCTTGATCTTGAGATGAGCAGATGCCCTCCATCTTGGGCCTACTCCAATTAAATCAAGAGTTTGTTTGACTTTGTCTTTTCAGATGAAAAAAAAAACAAACCCTTGGCATTGAGTACCTCTGAATCTTCTTTCTCAAGTTTGTGAATATGTATAGCACAATTTCATTATTTCATTCGGTTATGATAGGCCAAAAAGGTGCTATAAATTCTAGTATTATATCTCTGTTTCCTGGAAAAATATTTTAAACTGAGTCTTAAGACTGGTTTCATGCTTTTCACTGATATTTTAACTTATCCTATGAAGTCAAAGCTAAGCAACACGGAAAATCAAGAGATAATGCATTTGCCTATCAAATCTTGGCATCAAAAACTATTTGCTTATTGTCTATAAAACTGGTTTGCTGACTCTATAGCTAAGGAGGAGGTAAGTTCCCATTCCCCAGTTCCTACATACTTTAAGCCTTGAGGGAATGTTACAGAAAAGGAACACTTAGGTAATGTTTCCATTCTATTATTTTCATATAGTTTTTATAGGATTAAAAAAGTTTTTGTTAGAAGACACATTGAACAAGGAAAAGTCCATGAAATAACTAATTTCATTTTGCTTAGTTTTGTTCCTGTATTTTCAAATGCCAAATATCAAGTAAATCAATAAATGTTCATTGAATACACACACATGCATGCCTGCATATGTATGCAAACACACACACACACACACACACACAACTTCCCAGTGAGTTTTATTTTTCCTTTTATTTCACTTTAGTGGACTGGAGTGATAGCAGAGCAGGTAGGGCGTTTGCCTTGCACATGGCTGACCCGGGTTCGATTCCTTCATTCCTTTCGGAAAGTCTGGCAAGCTACTGAGAGTATCCCACCCGCACAGCAGAGCCTGGCAAGCAACCCATGGCATATTTGATATGCCAGATACAGATATGCCAAAAACAGTAACAAGTCTTATAGTGGAGATGTTACTGGTTCCTGCTCGAGCAAATCGATGAACAATGGGACAACAGTGCTACAGTGCTGCTTCATTTTAGTACTTGTATATTTACTTTCTGCCGCCTGTGTTCAGTAGTCTCACACAGCTTCCCCGCCCACCCTGGGGAGGCCAATGGCGATGGGTAGGAGAAGGAAGGAACGAGGACCAGGCTGGTTGGTCTCAGTTGTAGTTTATTCCATTTCCATCTCTATTCTCCTTTGATTCTCCACCTGCTTCTTCCTCCTCCATGCTACTTCAGTTTCCTTCTCCAACCCACTTCATTCTCCTTCTGCCTCTCTCATTCTCCTTCTCCTTCTGACTCTGGATTCCCCAGCCCATTCTTACAGCCTAGTTAAATCCCAAAGCATGAGGGGTTAGGGCTTACACATAGGTGTGGTCACAATCAATAGGGCTAAAGTCTCACCCTCCTGGGATGCTTCTTCTAGGACACATACTCATTTGGCAGGACGGCCCACCCAAGAGCGGAATCTCATAGGTGTGTTTATCCTCTCCTTGTCCAACAAACATATAGGCATTCATGATAATAATAATTTCTTATGGACAGATTAAGAGATACATTAAGCTTATAGAATTGCTCTTCTGGGGTCATCTTGATCCCAGACTATAGTGCTCAGGTCAGATTAGTCTTTCCTATTCCTAGCAGGGTCCTAATCTTGCCGTTACTTTTGGATCATGACAGCATTTGTCCATGACCATGCTCTCAACTTACAGTTGAGTATCATGGCACTTTGGCCTGGCCCATTTCTATGCCATGGTAGCTCACAGTTTGCCCTGGGTCCATTCAGTCCCTTGTCAGGACCCTGCTTTTGGGGTGCTAGAATCTAAGAACAACTGAGGCTTAAGTCGAGGAAGCAGATGCTCTGGAGTTCATATTATTCAGAGACAATTTACTCCCAAGTTACAAAAGCATAACATTAACTGTCTTCCTTTGTCCATACATGCTTTAAAGTAAATTATTCAAAATATGCAAGAAGAGGAGAAAGGCAATATTAACTTACAACACAATATTAACTTATAATACTAACTTACAAGCTCAGTGTCCTAGAAGGATCTGAGCTTACAAGTTAACAGAATCTGATTAGAAAAAAAAAACTGATTAACTGGTTGGAGAAGAGAGCATAGAGAAGTTACAGAGAAGCACAGGGGAATAGGAATGACTCGGGAGCACTGTGATGGGTGTAACCCAATAAACCTAAGCTCCTTGTGACAAGGGAGAAAGAACAAATCAATGTTACTCTACAAGTACTCCTAAAGAATCACTCTTGACAGTGCTCAAGGCATTCTGGGGATGCTAGGAATGTAACCCAGGTCAGCGGCATGCAAGGCAAGCACGTTACAGACTGTGCTATCTATCTAGCCTACCCTCAGTAAGTTGCTATTGCACTATGTATGGAAATATACAAGCCAATGAAATGCATATATAAATATTAATAAAATATAAATATCTAAATATTTGTATAAACATAGGTATTTATAGAAATATAAATATTAACTTTTATCTCACTAGATGAATTTTGCTTCTAATACTACAACATTTTATTCCCTGCCTTTTACAGTCAGACTTACCTTCCTTCTATTCTTAAATTTCTTCATGTTATTTATCCCTCAAGATTTTTCCCTCTAGCTCAATATTTTTTCTGAGCTGATATCCCAATGTCTTGTCTAAGCACACCCTTTCTCCACTTTGTAATCTTGTTCAATATTTTTCCAGCAGATTACCCATACCATATTTTGTGTCATTGTTATATCTCATATATGTGCCCCATAGTACTCCTGATAGATCTTTCAAAAAAAATGGAGGGCCACACTTAGTAATGCTCAGGGCTTATTTCTGCTCTGTACTCAGGAAATACTCCTGTCAATTCCTGGGGGACTATATGGAATTTTTGGAATTGAACCTGGGTCAGCCTCATGTAGGGCAAATGCCCTACTCCTTTTACTTACTGCTCTGGTCCTAGATCATATTTCTAAATTCATTTTCTTGGTTTATCTCTGCTACTTTTACTAGAAGGAAAGTTTTCAGGAAGAGAAATTTCTGTTGCCTTGTTATCCCATTCACATTACCCCATTCTCATGTTGACCTTGAACAGAGAAGGTGTATTGATAGGAACTCAAAGAGACAAAAACTTGACTTTGAGTAACTTGTTTGGCTATATCCCATGAAATATAGGTGAGGGAATGGGAAGGCTAGGGAGAGGGGGAGGAAACACAGCTGATAAAGACTGTGCCATTGAGCTATTACCATTAGGTGATACTGGAGCTTAACTCTATAGATGCTTCTGAAAGACTGTATGGACCCACTTTACCTCTTATCTCTTTGATTCATGTTTTGTATAAGGTGTGTTAAGTCCTCAGTCTCTCTGAGAAAGCCTCTAGCAGAGAGTTCCAGATGCTTAAGTGAGGATTGTTCAATAAATCTGCAGATAACTTCCAGGAGAGCTAAGGGGCTATGACACTCTCATATCCTTTACATTATTGAGCAAATATGAGTGAATACGTATATCACCCATTTGCATGAAATAAGGAAACCTTGAGCATGTTTAAGAAATGATATGACGTATTCCCAAAAGTACAGGCCAAATGCAATAAAGACTTTTTTGCTGCTGATGTTTTGCAGAAATGCCTGAGAAAGTAAATAGTTATTTTTTAGATGACTTATATAAAAAAAAGCAAATTATACACTAATGGATTTGCATGTTGCTTTTAGAGACTTATTTGGCAGGGTATGCTTACATCTATAAAAATTAAGGACTAAATTTATGCAGTAGTTTATTGTCCATTTAGGAGCAATGCTTTGTTCTAGCAGTTTTGCTTTATGAAATCACTTCCGAGATGCTCACTCTTTGTCTCAGTTTGTTTCTTACACTGAACATCATGGAGCACCCACTCTATGTTCTGGGTCTGTAGTAAATTCTGATCAAAGGGAAAAAGATATAGTCTGAGGTATGAACCATGGATGTACTTAGAAATGATACACAAGAAGTATATCAGCCTCATTATGTCCAAGGTGCTCTTAAGTATGAATTAAAGCACTTCACTCTGAATAAAAACAACACACATAAACACTCAGCCCCATCCAGTCCACTATGACTTCCCTAGGCAAAAGAATCTACCACAGTCTCATCATATAAGAACTCTGGAATGACTATTTTGGATTAATTCTTTGTGGCTCTACTATAAACTCTCAGATGCACAACTATTGCACTGAATAGAATTCTCTATTGGTGAGAATAACATATTGAAGCATTAGAGCAGATCTGTATGTGTGAAGTTGTTTCCAGAACATCCTGATTGATACAGGTATTCTGGAGTTTAAATTTGGGTTTTAACATGAAGTTTGTTTCACAGTCTTTCTGTGATTTATAGATTTCTAACTATGAGTCCCACAAAAATGAAATTTGAGATCGATTAAAAAATCCCTGACATTTGTTTTTTCATTTTAATATTCAAAATTTTGTATGAATTTCAAATTTGCAGAAAAACTATATGAATAATATAAAGAATCTTATGAACTTGATGCAGATTTTTAAATTACTAATATTCTGCTTCATTTATTTGATCACACTTGTTCTGAATGGTATAAAAAACTAAACAGTTATAAATATCAGATAATCTACCTTTCAATGCACTATTTGCTTTTAGCACAGCGGGTAGGGTGTTTGCCTTACACTTGGCCAGCCCGGGTTTGATTCTTCTGTCCCTCTCGGAGATCCTGGCAAACTACTGAGAGTATCCCACCCCCACGGCAGAGCCTGGCAAGCTATCCATGGTGATATTTGATATGCCAAAAACAGTAGCAACAAGTCTCACAATGGAGACATTACTGGTGCCCGAGCAAGCAAATCGATGAACAATGGGATGACAATGATACAGTGATTTGCTTTTAATCTGTAATACATAATTAATTTCAATAATTCTTTATTATTCTTCATAAAATATTGAAGCTTTTTTATAATTTATTGATTTTTTTAATTAATGAGTCACAGTGAGGGTACAGTTACAGATTCACACATTTTTGTGCTTTTTTTATCTTCATGCAATGTTCAAGAGCCCATCCCTCCACCAATGTCCATTCTCCACCACTTATGAACCCAGTATCCCTGCCACCCCCCATCCTATCCCCCCACCCCACTCCGCCTCTGTGGCAGAGCATTCCAATTTGTTCTCTCTCTCCTTTTGGGTGTTGTGTTTTCAATAGGGGTATTGAATGGCCATCATGTACAGTCTCTAGTCTACTTACAGCGTGCATCTCCCTCCCCGCTCGGGATTTCCAATCACAATAAAATATTGAAGCTTTTAAGAAGAATAAAATTATCACACAGCTTTCAGTTTTTTTTCTCTCTTTAACTCAATCTG
Organism: Sorex araneus; assembly: GCF_027595985.1. Lineage (NCBI taxonomy): Eukaryota > Metazoa > Chordata > Mammalia > Eulipotyphla > Soricidae > Sorex > Sorex araneus. The sequence goes on along the minus strand of NC_073304.1, from coordinate 133,098,867 downwards.
GGACACTTAGTTTGTCTTTGTCCTTAGGAACTTTCACATTTTTAAAAAGAGGACTATTGAGCATTTGTTATTGATATCTTTCATGCTTTCTGGGTATCACGCACTTTTGCAAAGACATAGAAATGAAGTTCAAAATTCATTACTACATCACATCATCATATAACAAGTTAAATTAACATCAAAAGTGAAGGTGATCAAATATCAAAATTTTCAATGCATTGCTCTCTTCTCCAAAGATGTTACTATCTTTTTCCCTACATATTGTAGCCTTCTCATCTTAGCTTCTTTGACATGAATTAGATTGACTCTTGTGTTCATGAACCTCATTGATCAAAACATATTCTTTAATAGCAATAAAATGTGGTATATCCAGGGCAGCCAGACTGCTTTCTAATTTACAGTGGACTTGATAGATCTCCTTCTTTTACAGCTCATAATAAGGCACAAAAAGCATTGTAAGTAATTACCCAAATATATTGGTTTGTACCTTGTTTTTGTTTGAATGTATTGACTCAAACATCTCTCTTTTCTGTGAGCAGTTATCAGGCTTACTTTAATCTCCCTTAAGGATACCTGGAACATAATCTCACACAATAAAAGTCTGATGTGTTAAGTTAAAATATTTAAACTTTTAAAATAATTGGCTTTATTTCTTCTTATTTTGTGTCACACCCAGCGATGCACAGGAGTTACTCCTGGCTCTGCACTCAGGAATTACTCCTGGCGGTGCTCAGGGGACCATATGGGATGCTGGGAATCTAACCCAGGTCAGCCGCATGCAAGGCAAACGCCCTACCCGCTGTGCTATTGCTCCAGCCCCTTTAAATATTTTTTTAAGACTTTCCAAATACTTCAACACAATTGCACTTCAATGTGAAAGTTGAAATTAATTATTTAATTTTAATTATTAAAAATATTACTAGGCAAGTGTATGCTGAAATACATAGGAGGATATGTACTTTAGCATACATCCAGAGTTTCTAGGTGGTAGATTTTTCTATACGAGGATATAGAATCACCAAATTGAAAGAGATGATGAGGAAGAAGTTATTATGATGGAAGATATTCTTTATGCAAAAGACTAAAGGAGAAATAAGTTGGGGATATCAGAAGAACAGGGAGATTTTTATAACAATAACAGGAACTATTACTATGAAAATGCTATCTAACAAGGCACCTCAAAATTCAGTGACTTTCTACCTTAAGCATTTATTCTCAATCTTCAGCTCTGTGGAATATACTTTGGATACCTGTATTGAGCCCAACTAAAATGTATATGGCTATAAGATTTGGATTTTATAAAGGTATTCTCCAGTGTGATTATCCTGAAGATCATGATGATGGAATGATATCCATCCACACAGGCATATTAATTTCATCCAATACACAGAAGCGTAAAGCAAACCTATTTAAAGTTCTTGCTCATAATGTGAATTATGACACATTATTGGCCAAAGCAAATTACATCTAAAAGTATAAAACAATTTGATATGGAAATACAGTAGAGGAGTGTATAGAGATAAATATTAAACATAAGTATAATGATCACAACTACTATATCTATATAATATAGACTACAAAGTAATGGAGATGTGGGGTCAGATTACCCATTCTAGAGTTCATTTATACATTTTGATGTTGGAAGAGATAGATATATTTATATTTTAGTATAGATATAAAGAAAATAATGAGATTCTATACAGATTGTTGATCTAGACAAGAAGTGGGGAATGGATTCTTCAAAGGACCATTTGAGTATTTATAGTATGATTCATATTGTAGAATATTATAGCACAATGTTATATAGTAACAGTTAACAAGTAAGTGGCCATACAATGTACACAGACAAGTTGCAGGCAGCAGAGAAGAAGCACAAGTGCCTGTCATAGCATGTATCAGTGCCAGACTTTATGATTTTCTGGAAGAACCATGTATTTCCCACTCCTGATATAGAGTGTGTATTATTAAATCAAGGGAACATGAAGAAACTTTCTCAGTACTACCAATGTGATCTTTGGCAGGTCATTAATCTAAGCCCTTATTTCTTCATTGGTGAAAAGAGTCATTGTGCATATCCTCTTTTAGTTAGAGAAATTGATCCTAATGAATCTTGCTTCTGCCTTTCATATCTTTATTTCAGTCCATATTAACTCCAAACTTGGTCAATGACTTGTAAGTATAATGTAGACAGAATTATGTTAAGTTCTTACACACTGGGTTTTTCAATTTGAATGATTGAAAGTTCATTTGGAGGAAAGATCCAACCATTTCAGTCTTGCAAGATAGGTGTGATCCTTATCCAACTTGTCACAAGAATGCAGCTACATGAGTAAACCTAGGTAGGAGAAGCAGAAAAACATCCCTGTTTGAATAAATGACTTCAAGTGGAATAACTAAATCATCTTGCTGAAAGTGTAGGTTTCTAGTTTGTTTGCTTTGGGTCCACAACCACAGTGATCCGGAGAATGATGCTTTTCGGTATTATGCGGTGCCAGAGATGAAACACAGGACTCCAGAATGACAAATATACACTCATTTCAGAACTCTGAGAAAAATCCTGAACTCCTTATATATAATTTCTAAAGGACATTCTGAATCATGTTATGATAGGTATATCTTGATATTTACTGTGGTAGCACTGTAGCACTGTCATCCCGTTGTTCATTGATTTGCTCCAACAGGCACCAGTAATGTCTCCATTGTGAGAATTCTTGTTACTGTTTTTGGCATATTGAATATGCCAAGGGTAGCTTTTCAGGCTCTGCCATGTGGATGGGATACTTCCAGTAGCTTGCCGGGCACTCTGAGAGGGATGGAGGAATTGAACCCGAGTCGCAGGGTGCAAGGTAAATGCCCTACCCACTGTGCTATCGCTCCAGTCCATTTACTAGCATAATCTACTAAATAATTGCTAGGATAATTACTAGGGTAATCTACTAAAACTCAGATATTAAAAAATCAGTTAAAGTAGTACAGTGGGTAGGGTGTTTACCTCGCATGCAGTTGACCTGGGTTTGATCTTCATCCTAAATACTTCCCCGAGCACTGCCAGTAGTAATTCCCAGTGCAGAGTTAGGAGTAACCCCTGACATCACTGGGTGTGACCAAAAAAAGCCAAAAAAAAGAAGAATTAGTATAAATATAACTGAATTTATATTTTGGGTAATAACTGTTTTATACTTTTTATTCTTGTACTTGTTCCCTCCTCTCCCTTCCCTGTAATGTTTACTGCTCTCATCTTGAAGTCATTTAGCTTTTAATGAACTGTATTGATTCAGTAAATTTATTGACATGGGCCAGGTCTAGACACCTGAAGACTCTTCATGGCTACTGTATTTGTAGACTTAAACAAAATAATAAGGACCAAGATATAGTAGAGAGCCTGGGGTGCTTGCCTTGCACACAGTTACCTCAGGCTCAATCCCTAGCACCCAGTTGGTTCCCAGATTCTGCCAGAATTGATCCCTCAGGTCAGAGTCAAGTGTAAGTTCTAAGTACCCTGGGCTGTGGCCCACAAGCCCAAAATTAATAAATTAATAAAAGTAAAATGCAACAAAAGAAAACACAGTTATCAATGAAAGGAAACGTAGTTAAAGGATCAACACCCAGTATCAATGAAGCGATGAAAGAAGCATGCCTGCCTGTGGTGTCAAGAAGGGCTTCACTGGGTGATGGCATTTCATTCTTCGCTTTTTGTTCGATTTGCCTTTGAAAATTCAGCAAATCTCAGACTGATTTGAATGAAACAAATTAGGATATTGTTTTTCCCTTTTTAAATTAAGTCACAGCTCTACTAAATAGTGTTTGAGAGGTTTATTATAACGAAGATTCATTGAATCAAAGTTAATTTTTATCTTAAAGCCTTAATGAAAATGCTTTAGCAATTTTTCTACTTACCTGCTGTGAAAACTCAGTTTTAGAATTTATTTATTTATTTATTGCTTTTTAAGTCACACCCAGCGATGCTCAGAAGGTTACTCCTCGCTCATGCACTCAGGATTACTCCTGGCAGTGCATGAGGGACCATATGGGATGCTGGGGATTCAACTTAGGTTGGCCGCATGCAAGGCACACACCCTACTTGCTGGGCTATCAGTCTGGCACCAGTTTTAGAATCTTTTTGATCACCAGAGATAGAATTTTGTGTGCTGTAAAGACTGTTCATTCATGTGTCTTTTAGGCCACACCCAGGTAGTGCTCCAGTTACTCCTGGCTCTGTGCTCTGTACTCTTGGGTACTCTTGGTGGTGTTTACAGGTTCCATGTAGTGTTCTGAGGTTGAATCTGGCCTTCTACAATCACAGCTTGTACTTTAGCCCATTGAACTATCTCACCAACCTTAAAGTTTTTCTTTAAATTGTTTATACGTTATTGGATATTAAATTATCAAAGATGTCATTGTGAGAGGTTATGATTTTTTAAAATGTAGCAAACCTCAACCCACAGAAAAAGGTGGGATTACTACTTATTACTTTCTAAAATTTTTGTCAATGACTTTTTAAAAAGTATATTTCTGTAGGTTGAAAAGCCTCACTTAAATATAAATGATCTTTAGATTACAAGTCAGATTGGAAATGTTGCTTAGGAACATAGTCATTGAGAAAAAAATACTGCCTCTATTATTCACAAAGAAAAAGTATTTATCTAATAAGACAGTCTAACCTTTAAAACAGAAACTAAAATGTCCTGAGGTTTTATTATATATGTTTTATGTGTTTGGGAGCCACATCCGGCAGTTCACAGGGCTTACTCCTGGCTCTGTACTCAGGGATCACTCTTTCTGGGCTTGGGGACTGTGAATGGTGCCAGGGATTGACCATTGGCAAGGTAAGTGCCTTACATGCTGTACTATCTCTTAGACCCTATCCCAGGGTTTGAAAGATAAATTAATGTTTTAGCATGCCATTTGGATGTTCAGAATTGCAATTTTACAAATATAAATGGAATTGCCCCCCCTTTAAGATTATGCTTCGTTGTTAATGTATACTTTTTTAATCAGGCAAAATCCATATTTATAAAGCATGATCTCCTACTTTTTTTTTTTTTTTTTGCTTTTTTGGGTCACACTGGGTGATGCACAGGGGTTACTCCTGGCTCTGCATTCAAGAATCACCCCTGGTGGTGCTCAGGGGACCATATGGGATGCTGGGAATTGAACCCAGATCGGCTGCGTGCAAGGCAAACACCCTACCCGCTGTGCTATTGCTCCAACCCCATGATCTCCTACAGTTAAAGTTCTTGGGGATATTAAAAAAATAAGGCAGGTATGTAGTTTTCTTCTGTCCTATAAGAATTACACTTTTTGTTTTTTACTTTGCTGCTTCTGTTGTTTTATATGAGGTTTGTTACACTATTTTCCCTGATTTACTCTATTGTGATGATGGTGCACTCCATCAACCTCAAGGAGATCAACCAGAGGACGCAGATGTCCCAGGTGCTGCCCAGAGACGCAGGCAAGTGCATGTTTGTCAGTGTGCAGATCGTTACAACATGCCAGTCGACCCAAAGCTTACATTTAGTAGATTAGAGGCCACCCCAAAAGCCTCCATCTCTCTTGGAGAGCCCGGCAAACTACCGAGAATATCCTGCCTACACGGCAAAGCCTGGCAAGCTACCCGTGGTGTACTTGATATGCCAAAAACAGTAACAACAACAATCCTCATTCCCCTGATCCTGAAAGAGCCCCCAGTATGCCATCAGGCTACACTAGCACGTGACAGGGACATTACTGGTGCCCACTTGAACAAATCAGTGAACAATGGGATGACAGTGATACAGTGATACAGTGATATCTTGATATTTCTAGACTCTCCAAATATCTTATAATATTGTGTCTTTTCTTGTATTCATTTGTTATCTCCTATTTTTCCCATCAGAAATATATTTTAAATATTTCCACTTTGGACTGGAGTGATAGCACAGCAGGTAGTGCGTTTGCCTTGCACACGGCCAACCCAGGTTTGATTCCTCTGTCCCTCTGAGAGAGCCCAGCAAGCTATTGAGAGTATCTTGCCCGCAAGGCAGAGCCTGGATAGCTACTTGTGGCATATTTAATATGCCAAAAACAGTAGCAAGTGTCAAATGGAGATGTTACTGGTGCATGCTTGAACAAATCAATGAGCAATGGGATGACAGTGATACAGTGATTTCCGCTTTTGTTAATTGTTTCTTCATTGAGTTTTGTTCTGGATACAAGTCCATTTTCAGGTGCTCTGTAACTATTTTCTCTTTAGCTATGACTATTGTTTCATTCCTCTAAGTTATATGTGAGTGTTTGCTGCAGTTTCATTTGTATTTAATCAAACTAAAGACAAAAGAAATGCCCGGTAACAAGTAAGTGGGCAAAATAAATTGTATCACATCTATTCAACAGAATGCTACCTAGCAACAGGAAGCAGTGACATATTTTTATATTTTGTATTAAGAAAACCTTTATTGTCTTAAACCATTCATCTCAAGGTACATATCTCATAGATTGTTATACAAATTATTTCATCCCATCTTGGCAGTACACTTCTGTGCTATGAATTGCATCATAAGAACAATTAAATGCACATTTAAAAAATCTGTTTTTTTTTTTTAATTTTGAGGATTCCTCTTTTTGTTATTGTTGTATTCTTTAGTGGTCCCTGGATGTTCTCAGGGCTTATTTCTGATTCTACTTTTAGGGATATTTCCTCAGTGGCCATATATGATTGTGGAAATTGAGCCTAGTCTGCTGAATGCAAAGCAAATGCCCTACTGTCATGCTCTCTGGGGCCTGAAAATTCTACTTTGAAAGATACTGATATTTTATAATAGGAAACTCTATTTGCCATAATCCAATATAACCTTTTCTTTTCTTTTGTTAGACCATTTTTAAACACTGAGGTACCAAAATTAATAATGCCGTTAACAATAGTTTTCAGTTTTTAAGCTTACATCATTCCAGTACCACTCAACATCAGAGAACCCACTTCCCTTCACCGGTGTCCCAAGGACCTCTCCCCAGAATCATGAAATCTCTGATCCCTAAACAAAGTCTTCTCTTCTAATTAATTTGATCATTTGTTTTTCTCTTATTATGTTTTATTTTTATTCCACATATGGGAGATATTTTTCTCTCTCTTTCTCTTTCTCTCTCTCTCACTTTCTCCTCCCCCCTCTCTTTCTCTCTCTCATTTTCGAGGTGGTAACACCTACATGCATATAAATTTTATCTCCTTTTATAATTGACTGTATATCTCTTGGGGATTTTTTCTTGTCTGCACACAGAGCTCTACCTCATTCTTTTTAATTATCTAGTATTCTATTCAAAGGATGTTTCATAATTTATATAGTAATTTTTCTGCGTATGAACATTAGGTTTCTTCTCATTTTTTAAACTATTGTGGATCATTTTTCAGTGAATACATTAATATATATATTTCAGTGTATATTTGTGAATATAATTATAGCATAAATCCCTAGAAGTAAAAATCGTGGTTTAAGGTGCATGTATATTTTATTGTGTGATAGATTTAGTCTATCACATTTATATTCAATGAGGCTGAAGCAATTTATACTCTAATGAAGATGATATGAGGCTACCTGATTCTTTAAACCAATGTTAATAATGTTATAAATTATTAAATCTTTTGGTAGCTTCCAGTCTGATAAATGAAAAATGAGGCATCATTTTTGTTTTAATAATTCTTTCTTTGGTAGCAATGAGATTGAGCAACTTTACAAACACAGAACTATTTCTGGTCAGATATGTTGCATGTTTTTCATTGTCATTCTTCTCTTATTCATTTTGAAAAACTATTTTGTAAGTTAAGAAAATTATCCTTTTTATTATATGATTAGAATATAACATATATAAAAAGCCTGTCCAACATTTATAATTTTATTTTTATTTAAAATGTGGGATCGATGTTACAGAAATTTTACATTTTAATATAGTCAAAATTATCAACATTTTATGTCTCCTATGGATATATTTTAGTTCAGCTTCATTGAAGTCCTTAAATCTTAAATCATATTTTCTTTAATGCAACAATTTATATAGTGAGCTACTAAATTATGTTTTCAAATATCTAAACAACTTGTCTCAGCTTCATGCATTAAAAAATATATATCAATCCACATTGATTTATAAATATCACACTTCTGAAATGCTGAATCTGAAAGCATGTTTTGAACTATTTTCTATCATTGCTTCTTATTTCCAAACCATGGTACCAATTGACTTAAATTGAAGTATATTAAAGTCGGGTTAGTTTATTATTCATTTTCTTCTCAGAATTATATTTATTAGTTCATCAAGAGTAGTTCATCAAGGTAGTATAGGATTAAATACATTTACCTTGCATGCGTTTGACCTGGGTACAATCCCCGGCACCCCTATTTGGTGCCTGAACCCTGTGAGGAGAGGAGTGATCTCTGAGTAGAATAGGAGTCAGATATCAGAACTGTTGAGTTTGGCCTGCAAACTAACAAACAAAATAAGGCACAACTAATGCAAAAAAAAAAAAAGAAAAGAAAAGAAAAGAAAGGAAAAGAAGTGGTGTTTGTCTGTTTGTTTTGCAAGTGTCTTACCTACCGTACTTTCTCTCTAGCCAAAGAAAAATGTACTTTTACAGGAAAAATGAAACTACACCACAAAATAGCAAACTATTATCACAAGGACCCATGTTCCTCAGCAGTGGCCCATTTAAAGACACATTTGCTGTTCCGGAAATGAAAAACTGCCTTGTAGAGTCAACAGGTAAGTAGCAAGAGGCTATGATGGTTACTTGTTTTCTGATAATAAAAAATAAAAGATTAGAGGTGAATGCGACTCTTATTGAATCTTTTTAAGATTAATTCTGAAGGTAAGTGAGAGAGCTTGTACCAATTATGTGTAAGTTTTATCCCAACATTACATGCCACCTGGCATCTGAGTGTTGCCCTCGTGTCTCCTCAGCACCAGGAAGCTGAGCTCTGAACTCTAAGGTCATTAGGCTTCAAGCCTTTACTGCTGGGCCCAGGATCACCAGAAGCCCCTAACAACATATTAGTTTGGAGAATGTTCCCAAGTGAGGTGTTCTAAGTGAATCTCAGCAACCTGCTTACAGTGGACTAGATTAACAGCTGCTTCTAGTAACAGCATTGGAAGAAAAATAATTCGCTGCATGTGTAACATTTAATATATTAACTTAACCACCACTAAATGATAAAAACAATATAACAAACAAACATGCTTAGTATGTTAAATGACAAACACAAATTTTACATTCACCATGATTGCCACTTTTTAAAAATTAGCAAGTTCATGACAAAAGAAAAAAAAACAAGAATAAAATGGAGTGATTAGAAGAGATTTTTTTTCTTAAAAACTCAATTAATGTCGTTATAAATGTGTTTATACAAAAAACAAATTAAGAGCTTAATTACTTTATTGTCTTATCTGCTAAGGAATAATCCTATGAGGCATACGAAGTGGAGATGTGATAAGGATGGCTTCTGTGTGGAATGGCATCATAATAGAATTGCACTCACACAGAAACTTCAGTCTAGACATATGCCTTCAGAAATCCAACTCTGTTCACTCACTGGAACTAACCTGGCTCTTAGGATTTCTTAGAAAATGGTATAATTTGAAACACTTTCTAGGGCTTATGAAGACTGATTCTCCAAAGTGTGTCCAGAAAACCAGTGATTATCAACATCCCCTGAAAAATGTTTAAAATGAAACTTTAGGCCCCATACCAAACCTCCATAACTGTATTTGAGGCTACAGCCAGGCAATTTGTTTACTCACACCTCTCCTGGTGATGTTCAGGATATGTTAAAGTTTGAGCTACAGTGCCTTAGAGAACTAAAGCGATCTCCTATAATTGTAAAAGGAACATACCAGAAATTATTGTCATTAATTCAAGCATATACAGTGAAAGGATAACAATGCAGGCGGTTGCTTGATATAATCAGTGTTTCCAACTTGGAAGCTTGGTTCTGCATTTTTTAAAAACAACTTTTGAGACATGGACAAAAACATGATGTAACATTCTGACATTTAATCTTAAGCCTTGATTTAAAAGTTGAGAGTTCAGCAGTGAAGATCTACATGGTGCTTGGCTTCTTGGAGCTTTTAGCTCCCTGAAAATACAGGCAGTAAGTCAATCCTAACATATGTAGAGATGTTTGCAAAGGACTCACCAGTTACTATGAAAACAACTCGTATGGGACTCTTATCAGATGAAATCATCTAGGATTCCTGATACTTTTGGCTTTTATTTTTCTTATCTTTGGGATACATGTATGTGTATATTTTTAATGTTCTGTTGAGATAGTTTTCAAATAAGTTCTTAAAATTTAGATATTTTAGGGTCCCTGTTGAGGTCAGCAGTGCTGGTCAGTTTATTATCATAGTGTTTATTATTTTCATAAGTAAAATTCCATTTACCTCTTCTCTGCTAAGAATGCTTACTTTGGCCCGAGTTATCCAAGAACAGATGCAAAAAAAATGTATACTCTGAAGAATAAGGAGATCTATCTCTTTTTTCCTCAACTATGAAAAATTGAAGGGGAATTCTCCCTAAGCATGTGCTCCCGTCAGATGCATAGCTGCACTGCTATATTGCAAGGTACAGATGTAGGTGAAATATCTTAATACGAGCTCATAAAAGGACCCTTTTTGATATTTATTCAACACTTAACTCACAATTCTTTGAGATATGAGTGGTTCTTGGGTGTGAGCTTAAAACTCTGTCAGTTGATTAAAAGCTATGCTCAAATCCAGACCAATTAATAACAGAGTCCCCATGGGGTTAATATTAAGGGTGGCTGTTATTATGTTTTTCATCTTCATTTCTGTCTCCAAGTGGATTAATCAGCCCTTGTGTATTCATTCTACCACCAGAGCAACAATTCATTCTGATTACCTTGTGGCAAATCCAGCGACATTCAATAGACCTTGCAGAGAAATTTTTATGAGTTTAGGAAAATATCTAAGGAAAATCAGATAATAATAGCTGCTACAGGTTCCAGAACCTCAAAGGGCCCCTCAATAACATTCACTGAATTGGAATGCCAGCCTGGTGATTTTTTTCATACTCATTATCTAAATTGTCCAAAGGAAGGACAGATATAGCATGTGTATTTAAACTATTGACATTCATATTTTTTATGCACTCATGGTTGCTCACATAGTGGATTTCACAGAGCTTTCAAATTAATACCTGAATGCCAATAGTAGGAAGGTACACAGAATTTAACCCTAAGTGTTCTCAAATCTATGAGATATTTAACAACCTCAGATAGGCAATAAACCTTTGCTTTCCATTTCCTCAGAACTATCACACTCCACTCTCAATGAGCCACAATGCATCATAGGTGCTTGAAGGTTAGGTAAGTCTCCATTGATGAATTGGATGGTTTCCAAATTGACTCGGGGTCATCTCCATTTCTATCAAATCCCTTCTACATCTCCAGTAGAAGAATCAAAAGCAGTGAGCCTTTCACATTGTAAGGTCTGGACACACCTAACCGGCTCACAGTGATTCAGTATCTGAGCCCAAAGGAATCACTGCCCAATTTGCTGCTTTGTGTATGCATACAGTATCATGTTGAGTGATGTTAAACAGAGGAAGAGGGTCCCACTCAGAATGAACTCTTTCATAAGTTAGATATAAAGATACAAAATAAGGAAACAAGAAATAGTTGAAGGAAACAAAAACTGTGAACTGGTCTTCAGTATAAAGCTTAAAACTGTAGCACTGTAGCAAGGACATCCTGTTCATCGATTTGCTTGAACGGGCACCAGTAACATCTCCGCTGTGAGACTTCTTGTTACTGTTTTTGGCATATCGAATATGCCATGGGTAGCTTGTCAGGCTCTACTGTGCAGGCGGGATACTCTTGGTAGCTTGCCGGATTCTCAGAGAGGGACGGAAGAATCAAACCCGGGTCGGCCACATGCAAGGCAAATGCCCTACCCTCTATGATATCACTTCAGTCCAATGCGGGTAGGGTGTTTGCCTTTCATATGGTCAACCCGGATTGATTTCTCCATCCCTCTCGGGGAGCCCGGCAAGCTACCGAGAGTATCCCGTCTGCATCGCAGAGCCTAGAAAGCTACCTGTGGTGTATTCAATATGCCAAAAAGAGTAACAAGTCTCACAATGCAGACATTACTGGTGCCCAAGCAAAGTTTAACATAGGAGAGGAAAAGGGAGGGTAACATAATAAGGAGGGGGTGGGGGCACTCTGGTGAAAGGTGTCATGTGGGACTGTGTTATATATGAAGTCCTATCATTAACAGTGTTGTGAACTACTTTACCTAAACTAAAATTTAAACAAATAAAAAGAAACTAAAAGTAATTTACTCAACTCAGCAAACAAACAAAAAAAAGGAAACAAAACTACCTAGGGTTCTCACTACTTTTGTTTCTGGTGCTTTTATGAGGGCAAGGATAAAGAAAAGATATTACTGACTCTTTTTAAATATCCCGTTGAATTCCTTAACACTTTCCATTATTTTGCTTACACCCAATGCCCTGAACTGTCCTCTTCAAATTCTTCCACATTTCTGGAATTAAAAACACATGTAAACAAACCCAGATCTAACTTCCATGCTGCACGCAGATTCACCTTAACCTTGGTCAGGCAGTTCAGAGTTACATGGGGAGTCAGTTGACAGCAGGTAGTTGCTCTTCTCTCCCTGCCTCTCCAACTGTTTCTAGGAAACAAACAAACAAACAACAACAAAGAAGCAAAAAACCAATGAAAAATGTTTTCATCCCTTGAGTAAGAGACAGAAGCTATCGAACAGGGCCCTGGTCTTTTCACTCGGGTCAGGGCCTCCCTGCAGGCACCCTGATCTCAGTCATGTTGTTTCAGAGAAAGCTTGATAATTTCAAAGAATCCCTGACTTTGATGCCCAGAGAGAAAAGGATAGACCTACAGTGGGTTTGTTTATAGTCATTTGAGACCCTTCATAGGTGAATCTGACCATGGGCTGCGTTATCCAGTAACAATGGTTGCCAAGCAAAAGTGTTGTGATGCATAGGCTCCAGACAATTAAAAACTGCATTGCTTACACAGATTTTGTTCAACATGCTATTATTCTCACATTTGTATAGGCATATTCTTTCTAAATTTTTTCCCACTACAAAGGAAATACGTAGCCTAATAAAACTGGCATACAGTACTGCAAACCACTGTGCAAAACTTATTTCTTTATAAGAAAAGATGCCTCTAGTAGAAGCAGACTGGTGGGTGAGAGACAAATTGGGGAGACGGGCATTGGTAGAGGGACGTGGACACCAGTGAAAAGATGGGTGTTGAAACATTGAATGCCGGAACCTGGTCATGAACAATGTGGTAATTTCACAGTGACTGAATAAAAACATATTTCCCATCCAAAAATGAAATGAATAAAAGAAATCTGCCACACATTCAAAGAGCAATGGCAACTGAATGAAAGAAAACTCAGCATATGCAGATTCATCCCCTAGGTGCAGCATGCCCAGCTCACCTGTTTCATGATTCAGCCAGAGTCCTGGCAGGAAGTCATGGGTTGGAATCACCATTCGAGCCTCCTCTTGTCAAGTTTAGAGAGTAAAGCAGGGAAGTATCAGAAAAGAAAATCAAGACTTACTATATAGGTAATGTAAATCCTGTGCTTTACATATGGGCATTTGAACACTGGTGAGAGAAATGAGTCTCTCCTGTACTCTCCTTCCTGTCCTGTCCTTCTCCTGTCCTGTCCTATACTGTTTTCTCCCCTCCTCTCTTCCTTTGCTTTCCCCATCCCTCCCCACCCCACCTTTCTCCTTCCTCCTCCTCTCTCTCCTAGTCTCCTCTTCATCTTTTCCTCCCTTCTCCTCTTGCCCCTTCCATTTCTTCTGTCCCCTCTACTGTCTCCTTACCACTCCTCTCTCCTCTCCTTAACTCTCTTTTTCCCATTCTCCGCTTCACTTTCCTCCCTTCACTTGTATTACTAAGGAAACATATGTACAAATCTTCGCCAGTTAGGAGTCATAGAATGTATGTAAGAAACACTGTGTGTTTTGCCAGTCTAACTTCTATAAGCTGTAAAATTAGCCCTCTAGCAGTCTGCGGCCCAGTTAGAGAGAAGACTGGGCTTCTTTCCATCCTGCCAGACTTTTATGGTTTTCATATGTATAAGCCAACAGAGATGCAGTCAATCAGAAATACAAGCAGGAAAGGATGTCCAGGTATGTTGACCTATATTTCCTACAATCAAAATCCAGACTTAGTTCTGTGAAAAAGTCATGTAAATTTTTCCAGTATATATATTTTTTCAATCAATGCTATGAAAACCGAAAAGATGAACCCATTTTTGTTGTACATGGGATAAATTTGCGGCCGCGCGATATCTTTAGCCTGCTTCTCCTTCTGGGAGAAACTGGCAGTCTTCTGAGAGTTTCCTGCTGACATGGGACAGTCTTGCAAGCTTCCCATGGTGTATTTATATGCAAAATCCAGTACCAAGCTGGATCTCATTCCCCTGACCCTGAAGAGCCCCAGTGCAACATCGTTGGGAGAGCCAAGTTGAGATGGACTTCTAAGATCTCAGGGAAAGGATAAAATGAGATGTTACTGAGCCCACCCAAGAAATCGGTGATTAATGGGATTTCGTGATTCGTGATGGGATAAATTGCCTATACTGAATACACAGTTACCCCAAATTGGGGGGAATTAAGTTCAGGGGATCAAATTACTATAAACATGTATCCACAATCTAAAAGGTGAATGTATTTTTAAAGATTTCAAAATTACTTGTCCTTGTTAAGCTCTCTCTGCTGTTCCTGAAGTTTCAACCAGCTTCTTACTTGATATGCCAAGTCCATGTGGTTTTAGAAGCTGTCATGAATTGCATCTCCAGGACTAGGAAATCCAGCAACACATAAATAACTCTGCTTAACACATAGAGACTGATGTTACTGTTTTGAGAAGAAGACAAGGGAGGAAACAGATAAGCATGTTTGGAGGACATAATAAACAGACTGTCCTCAGGAGAGGGCCCTGAGCGGTGAAGACTGAATGGAAGTACTGATTTAGGCCACTGAGGCAGCATTTATTTATACCTTCAAGTTCAAGAGCTTCATTACCACTTACATAATTTTTATATCATATAACATATTATTTCCTGGTACACCATTCAGCGTTCTTTTGAAATTAACTGATAAATAACTGCAAATGTAATATGACTGTCTCAATTTTATTACCTTTTATTTTATATCTTTTCTATATAAAATTCAAACTGAAATTAAATATTTCTCCAATGAGCTCAGATAGTAAGACAATGTCACACTGGCATTGATAAATCAATGAAACAAATCAGAGCAGCCCTGTAGACATGGATATCTGGATTCACTCTCTTTTTCTTTACTCACATTTTTATTCCTGGAATGACAGAAAGTTTCCTCCTGCCTTTCATTTCACTTTAATTTGATAACTGCACAAAAATATATATTTATATCAGAAATTATAGAGGTCTAGATGTGAAAGGAGAATATTTAAGCTATTGTTTCGATTCAACTGTGTTTTATGTGACTTTGAACAAGGCAGCTAACTTCCCAAAGATTCAAGCCCTGAATGTTTAAAATAGATTTTTCAATTATACAACACTTAGAGCTGTGTTTATACTTTATTGAGATTAACTGATTCCAGGGTGCTATAAAAAATCAAAAAACAAGATACAAGAAGTATAATTGTTAAGTTATTGGTTCAGTCCAAAATAGACTGGGCAATCCCTGTCTGTACTATGCATTGCTCCGTCTGTACAGCCTTTCTCTTATAGCTTCAGTGAATCTCAGTCCAAACCAAATCCTCAGTGTCCTGTATTGCTTTGCCTAAGGTCTTTGTCTAACTGCTGGAATCTATAATGACACCAGAGTAACATGAAAAATGTGCTGAAGGCAATGTACCTATCTCAGAATGGCTTAAAACAATGACTCATGGGGATGAATCTGTACTTATGTCAGCTCCTTCAACTCTCAGATGGGATAGCCTTAGGTATGTATTTTAGATTTCTTAAAGGTTATTAGTTCCTATTGCTCATTGTGTAAATTTGGAAATAGCCTTCTTTCTTTGCCTTCTTCTTTTTCCTCTCTTGCTATACTCATGTCCTAGACCTATCCCTCTCAACTAATAGGGTAGTTGTAATAAATTTCTCTACCTCTTTATTAGTACTCATATTTTCATGGTTGAATTCTGGAAGAACATGATTTAAATAAGATACTGTTGGTTTTAAGATTCCGCAAAGGGCCTTAGTGAGGAAGATAAATAGTTTCACTTTCATAGTTTTATTATATATGCTGATCATACATTTATGATTTACTTGACTGGATTTACTTGAGAATCAAATAATTTGGGTTTAAAGTGCAAATTAGTTTCTCACAAAAACATTAGATATCAACTTCACTGCTTAGAGAATGTAGTATATGACTCAAGCAACCCAGACTTACATAGTTTATTTTTCCACCCTTTTTTTTCTGTATTCTTGAGAAAGAGAGAAAAGGTAGAATGTGGGGCTTCTGAATAGTTGGTAATAACGAGTAAAGAGAAAGTCAAGGTTATTCTCTAAAGAAGAAATCTTGAGCAAGAGATGACACATGTGTTTAATGTTGATGAGAAGAAGTATTAACGAAAAAATTATGCAAAACTGAATCAGTTTTGGGAAAGATCAGATGTTTTTCCAATGAATCTTTATTCTATATGTGCCTGGAACTTTCTCAACAACAATGGACACTCCATTAGGGTTAAGAATAAAAAAGTGTTTGTTTAGTCAAAAGAGTTAAATCATTTTCCATTAGTTCACTCACCCATACATCTCTGGCAATATTCTTTCTTCCAATCCTCTTAACTATTCCTTTTATCTTTTCTTTCAGTTCTAGATCCATAGCTCTTTATATTCATGCTTTCATTTCTTTCAATACACATTCATAGTTTCCTTCCCCTTTCTGTCCATTATCATCACTTTTCTCATCCCTTTTCATTCAGGTTTTTCTCTTTCCAGCTCAGTGCTAGGGTGCCACTCTTGGCAGTACAAGAAGGACAATTCAATTTTAGAAATCAGACCAGAGGCTTTGCAATCAAAGTAGATTCTGTAGTCCTCATAGCTCCATGAAACTCTTAGGTATGTCATTGAAACATGAAGGTCAAATACCACATTTTAATCAAGATTCCTGGTTCAATCCCCAGTCTAATATTTGCCATACATATTTCCTGTGTAATTTGCTTAGTCTTCTTACAAAGGGTTCTGGTTTTTAATCTATAATTTATAACTAAAAATAATCCTTAGCCCACTGGTATATTTTGAGGAGTAGATTAGTTTATATTTGTGAGAGGCATAATAAAACTGAACTGCAAATATTATAAATAAGAGTTGTTATTATTAACATACTTCTAATATTTAATTTAAATCAACAGATACATTTTTAAGAAAAACCTGGCTTATTAAGAAATTCTTATAATGAAGAAAGCTAGTACAGCCTCCAAAGATGAGCAAACAATTCTCTTCTCAATAGAAAGTTAAACTCATTCTTTTCATTTCTTAAAGTGTGTAATTCTGCATTATCACCTCTGATGTATAATGAACTATTTGAGGGTTTTGTGTTTCCAAAGCAGTGTTGTTCTCTTACAAAACCTGACCTTTGCCCCATTTCAGTTCCATTCTATCAAGTGTGCTCATATAAACCTTGATTTGTACACTAATTTTCTTGCCAGTCCCCTGAAATACAATTTAACATGAGAGGCAATATAATATTCTTGTTGGAAACAGCAGCTGTTCAATAGAATGGATCGGAACTCTCGCCAATATAAGCATGATTTAGGTCTTGTTATAGGGGAAGCTCTGGGTACTTTCTCAGCTCTGTTGAAACAAAGCCTTTTAAACAGTTACAACTGTTCTGACACCCTCAGTTAATTATTTTTGTCCTTGTGGTACTTCATGGCATTAACAATGAAAAAGGTGCAGGACATCAATACGTTGAGAATTCCAAAATAACATTTAAGAAATGTTAAGTGTTAGAGCTAGGTCAACAGCTTAGAGAGTAGAGCATTATGCCTACCTTAGGAGAGACCCTGAGTTGTATATTTATACCATGACCCTATGCCCTCAGTACCATTAGCTTTGACTCCAGTGGCCCCCGAGGACCACCAAGGCTTTCATCTCCCATTCAGCAGGGAGTAGTCTTATCTTTCCTCTCTGCTGGAAAAAAATGTTGATATATATTTTGAAAATTTGACAAAGAATAGTTTGAAATTTAACTTGGGGACTTATTAAAACTCCTACAAGGGCATTTGAACAAAATCTGGGTAGTATCCTATGTATAGAATTTGAATCATACAGAATCACTAATATTCTCAATATTGTTTTTCAGAACTGAGAACTTAGTTTCTTTTTAATTTTTTAATTTTATAAAGTAGTTCACAATATTTGATTACATTTAGTATTGAACACCAATCGCAGCGCCTTTATACCTTCCCACAACCATATTTCAGATGTTTCTATCCTGAACTCCAACCCATGCCTCAAAAGCAGAACCAAAATAATTTATTTTGTATTGTTTGTTTATTATGAAAACTGCTGAAAATGCTACAAAAAAGTTTTCTTAGAGTGTGAAGATTGTATATTGTTGTGTGTGTGTGTGTGTGTATGTATCTGTGAAAAAAAATTCACTCTAATATTGGTTGCCTCCTACTTTAAACCCCATCAAATATGGTTCGGTACTCCTGGGGTATGAGTGGTGTGAGGTGTGAGGTATGAGTTGTCGCACGGTCCAGAAATATGTTCACTTCTGGGGATGGCTCAACCCGAGCACGTGGTGAGTGGCTGTGAGCATGGTGGTGGTTGAGTTCTGGAGGTCCTGGAGGTTTTTGGCCTCCAGGGTTGGGTCCCTTGGTGTGGGAAGAGGCCTCACCAGTCCCCCTCCGGGACATCCAGGATGAAACAGCCTGGTTGTGGGGTGTGTTGTGTTATACTCCTTTCTGGGCGAGAAGGACAATGCCTATTCTCAGTCCTTAAGGTCCGTCAGAAAACAAATATTCATTACCCTCAGCTGGCACCTTTATTTTGAGGTGATCGCTAGTGGAATCTGGTATAGATACCAAAAAGTGGCAGCAAATATATACTGAAATATCAGTGGGTTATCACAATAAAAACATATTTCTGGCTTAAGCGAAGTCTGAAGCAGATCAGACTGGCGAGCTTGCAGCCATTTTATAATTTATGTATCCAAGCTATCTGCATTCTCTATTCCACCTTATTAATATGTGACTGCCAAGGTTACTGGGGAGAGAAAAAAGAGTAATGGGGAGACACTGATGTGTCTCTTAACTGCCTCAAATGCAACGAGCATCTATCATTTAGACTTAAGATTCATTGACAAACACTTGTCTTATGATTCACCTTAATAGAAAAATCTGGAAATTTCAGGTGAATGCATAGGTGTGATGCATAGAATCATTTTCTTCATAATGGGTGTGGATGTACTTATTCTAAAGCCAGAAGAAAAAGAGGTAACAAATAGATAAAAAAAAAAGTGGAAGTTGTAGATTACTCTAAAAAACAATGAATATGGGAGGATACTCAAAACAGACCAATCCCTAACCAAACACTTCTTGAGAGCTTCATGGTCTAACTTTGAAATTAACCTTTTCGTGAACCTAACAAGCATAGCTTTATCCTATGTTCTGGTATTATAAAGGTCACACAAGTTTATTTTTGTAGAATCTGAAAAATACCATGTGCCCTTAAAAACATTGGCCTTTCCCAATGAAAATTCAGAATCAGCTCTGAATTTTTATAAATGGATAATAAATAGAGAGCCATTTAATTTACAAGGAAATGTTGATGTTGGTGGGCCCCACGGGTGACTTGAAGTGGGGAGGAGAAAGATGGTCACTTTTTCCCCAACCGCCTCTACCACCCAGGACCCAGAGTTACTGGGTTCTTGTCTTGCTTATGGAAAAGAATTTCAGGAGTAGACAAGCAGCAAAGTAAATAGACTATTTAGAGGTTTCTGAGGGAAGGAGGAAGGGATAAGTGGGAGAGAGAATAGTAAGAATAACGCGCTGAAGAGAGAAGGCGGGCTTCTCCAAGGGTAGAGGAAGCCCCTACACATAACCGAGCTTCAGACACAAAAGTATGAAAGCATGAAAGTACACATCTCAAGGGGGGAGATGCGGGCGACACATGTGCTCGGGCGACACATGTGCTCGGCCATGCAGGTGCAAGCAGCACATGGGCTCAGGCAGCATATGCGCGCCCTTCCTTTGTTCAAAGTGTCTTTTATAGGGTCTCTTCAACCTGCCCCCACGTGGGGTTTCTTTCCAGGTAAAAGTTCATTGCTAAGGTTACCAGGGAGGTTGGCAGTGGTGATGGCCTTTTTTGGGGAACTTCCTGGGTAGGGGTCCATTATCCTCAGGGTCTGATGATGGTTTCCTCAGGGTCTTTTGTTTTTTTTGAATCTGCAAGTCTTAAGAGTCTCCTTCCCAGAGGCTCTGTTAAATCTAAATTTTCATTGCCAAGGGCCTTTCTCTATCTACCTGCCTATGTCAATGTCACTGTTAGTTTGAAGACCCAATAGCACAACAGGTAAGGCATTTGCCTTGCACGCTGCCGACCTGGGTTTGATTCCTCTGTCCCTCTTGGAGAGCCCGGTAAGCTACCAAGAGTATCCCTGCCTGCAAGGCAGAGCCTGGCAAACTACCCATGGTGTATATTCAATTTGCTAAAAACAGTAACAAGACTCACAATGGAGACATTACTGGTGCCCGCTCAAGCAAATCAATGAGCAACGGGATGACAGTGATACAGTGATATGGTGACTTACTGTTGCATATATTATATATTTTATCTGGATTTATTGATGTATCAAATTCATAGGTCATTAAAATCACAATTCTCTTGCAAGCCAGTTTATAGGCGATAACAGGGATCAGACTCTGGATCTCAAACTTGCCCTGGATTTCTTTTATGTCACTGAGCCATCATCATCTTGTTACATGCTCAGTGGCATTGGAAATAATGGAACTGTTCTAAGCACCTCAGTTCAGATTTAAGTTCTGGGCTTTTAACTCACCACCTTGCCCTTGCCAAGTGAATGCTTTAAGCCACCTTTCTGGACCCTTTATATGTATTTAAACAAGCTTATGTCTTGAAATTTTTTTCCAGTCGCAAAAAGTACTAGTAATTTAGGAATAACTAAATTACTTTTATCCAAATTTTCCAGGAGAGGACTATCGTATCGGGTAGTGTTGTTGCCTTGCATATGGTGGATCCACGTTCAATCCCTGACACCCCATTTGGTCCCTCAAGTCTTCCAGGAGTAATTCTTGTGCAGGCTCCAGGAATAAGCTCTGAGTACTACCAAATATATAAGATATGCCTTCACCCCCCTCATCCTCCCCCAAAAAACTACTACTTTCCTCACTGTAGGATAATATTGGTTTGCCCTTTCTGCCTTGCTGCAGGGAGCTTAGGTTTATTGGGTCACTCCCATCACAGTGTTTCCATTCCTCTGTGCTCATTTGTAACTTCTTTCTTTGTACTCTGTTAACTTGTAAATATTGTTTTTATTTTCTCCTTAAGTCCTTTGCATAGTTAATTCGGAGCAATGTCCATGTTGTATGGGCACAAGAAGACAGTTAGTGCTATGCTGTTGTAACGTGGGAATTAATTGATTCCAGATAATATTTAACTCCTGGACATCTGTTCTCTCAACTAAAGCCTCAGTTGCCTTTACTTCCTAGCACCCCTAAAAGCAGGGTCCCGACAAAGGACTGGATGGATCCAGGGCAAGCCGTGAGCTGTGAGCTACCCTTGCATTGAGATGGGCCTGCCCGAAGTGCCTAATGCTTAACTATAAGTTAAGAGTTTGGTCATGGACAAATTCTGTCATGATCCAAAACATAATAACTAGATTCAGATCCTGCTAGGGTTTAGGAATGATTAATCTGGCCTGAGCACTGTAGTTTGAGTCTGTGGCAAGATGTTCCCAGGAGAGCTGCCCTACAAGACTCAATGTAACTCTTACTGTGCCCATACAAAAATAACCAATATTAAGATGTTATTGGACTAAGGAGAAGAGGAACACCCATAGGTGGTGTTTCTGCCCTTGAGCCTGATGGGTAGTCAGGAAGGGTTTTCTTATGTTGATTTTTCTATCTGACTGGGTGTAGCATTGGCCCAGAGTGCTGTGTTGGAGAGACAAGAGAGTGGAGAAGTTGGGAGAGAGAGCAGGGAACAAGATGGAGTGTGGAGAGATGAGCAGGAGAGACAGGAGGAGACTGGAAGGAGGGCCAGTGTGAGACTTGAATGGGGGGCTCAGAGAGACTGGAACAGGTGCATGGGGAGAATGACCCCCTAACCAGGCTGTGAGCAGGAGAGCCGCTGGGACTCCCCTAGCTGCCCAGAGATTATACACCTCACTATCTTCCTTTATTGCTTAAAGATTTTTCATTAAAGAAAGAAACTCCTCACAATATAAATCCTAAGGACCCATTCTTCAAAGGACTGATAAGGAAAAAGACCCGAGAGGAAGTATGAGTTTGCTAGTTTCTAGGTTTCTCTTGTCTCTATTTCCTCAGAGCTCACTTCTCACTCATGAATATTCTTTCCCCAACATCTGAATCCAAAGATGTCAGGACCCCACATTCGAGTCCTCTTTACCTGAACCCTGTGATTGGCCTAGTTCTATAAATATCTTCCACTTTGTACTCCCTTAGTCTCTCTGTAAATCTCTTACAGTTCAGCATAAATATCATGGTCTCTTGTGTACTGTCTACCATGACAGGTAATAAGGCATGAACAATACCAGGTGCCATTAATCAAGCAGTCTATTTCTAGAAGAAAGATACAAGGAATATAGGTAATAATTACAACAAAATGTTTCTGGATGCAAGTGACACCACAAAAAGAAAAATGAAACAGTTTGACCATATAGAATGACTATGGTTGGAGCTAACACTTATGAACACATCAAGGGAGGTATCCACGTCTAGAAGAAAGGAGTAACTCAAGGTAAAAAGCATTGTCTCACTTTTCTTTGAGGAGAAGGTCTTTTTTTTTTAATGGTATTTTATTAATGTATCACCGTGATACATTAACAGAGTTACAAACTTTTGTGCTTGCTTTTTAGTCATAAATGATCCAGTACCCACCCTTCCACCAGTGCCCATTCTCCACCACCAATGGTCCCAGCATCCCTCCCACCACCCCCACCATGTCCTTTCCACCCCCTTCCACCTCTGTGTCAAGGCATTCCCTTTTGCTCTCTCTCTCGAGGTTTTAATAGGCAAATATTTCTAGGTAAAGTTGAGATACAAGGTGGAAAGACAATATTTTTCTTCTTCCTCTTCCCATATCTAAAGATAATAACAATAATGATAACAAAAAACACCAGAGCATTCAATTTTCTGAGCTCTCTTCCAGTAGTGTGAATCCTCTGTGTAAACAAGGATTCACTTTATATTAAATGTAAACAAGGATATACATTTTATATTAAATGTAAGAGCATACTATATTATAGAAAGCTCTCAATGCTCTCTTTTTTTCTGTCCCCCCCAGACCTAGACCCCCGCTCTCAAATCAGTAATTCTACATGGGACTAACTCAAACACATGTTTTGAACTTTGAGCAAGTTTATGTGACCTAGCTTTCTTGTCTAAGCTAACAGTTGATGACAAATTAGAATAGAAACAACAGCTCACTTCTGGATGCCCTCAATCAGCTAGACAACATCCCCCTGACTGATTAAGTCACTAGGGAAAATATTTTCTGTGGCCTGTGACTGTTGATTGATGGCACTAAAGCATCATGGCTGTTCAACCTCTGATTCAGGAAGAGCTATCAATTTTTGCAGAGCCCTAGGCAACTCTCCCTCATCTATTTCAGTGGTTAGAGGAATTGTCTCAGAAATACATGTGCTCACACACTCAGAAAGAGCTCAACGAGAATGGTGAGGGCAGGGAGGGAGGAGGTAAACAAGACACAGTCTCACCGATGTGATCAGCTTTGAGTTTACTTGAAAGCAGCCGGCCTCATTGTCTTCTTTAACACCATCGCTATCTTCTCTCCCTATCTATCCTCTGTGCACCCTAGTGCCACATTAAGGAGGAAGATGGAATAATAAGGAAAAAAGGAAGAAAAATATGGACACCAAAGAGGTTAGGGAAGAAGGAAACAATTCAGCACTTTTAACATAAAATTCATTTACAGATGTTAATCTGGGGCAAGATTTAATAAGCTGGGTCTTACTGCCACTTTCCTTTACTCCTTTCTTCTGAATCTTTGTTTTGTTCTTTCATGTATTGTTTTTAATGGGCCACCATATGGCAGTGTACAGTGCTTACTCCGAGCTTTGTGCTCAGGGATCACTCATCACATCACTCATGGGGGACTTATTCAGTAGTGGAATTAAATTGGTGTTGTCCACATGCAAAACAAGTGGCCTACTTGCTGAACTATATCCCTTGCCCTTTTAAGAATCTATAATTACAAAGGACTTGAGAACAATTTGCCATACTTGTGGTGCAGTGAGCCAGGAAAACAATTTAGAGAAGGCTTACATCAGAGTCTGCAACCATCAGTAAAGTCTTTGGGGGTAGCCTGGGCAAGTTCTATACATTTCTGATTTCAATAATGTCATCTATATAAATAAAAGCAATTTGTCAAAACCTTGAAGTCCGGTTTTGTTCTAAAATGTCATAATTCTTATGCATTAGAAATAAGTTTAATTAAAATGCAGAGAGTCTTTGGCCCACGTGCCTGGCTGTCTTCCCCGGGGCCCCTTGGAGGGGATGGGCTCCAGCTTCCCTCCCCGCCCTGAGCAGAGCTCCCAAGGCCAAAGACCCCCAGAGCCTTAGCGACAGCCATGCTCAAGGCCCCTCTCCACACATTCGGATGAGCCTCATGCATGAAGGTACCGGAAGAGAAACCCAGGTATGTGGGACCCAGGGCTGAGACCTCCAAGCCTGCTCGAATCGGGACTGGGCCTCTCCTGCCCAGATTTCCCATTTTTCAGTGGCTAGGCGGTCACACCCAGGGACTGCGCCCCAGAGCCCTGTGATCCCATCAACGGCCAACATCCAGAGACTTGAAAACAAGCTCCTGGACATCTTATAGCCTACTTCTCCCTCTGAAAGAAACCAGCAGGCTACCGAGAGTTTCCTGCCCACATGGGAGAGCCTCACAAACTCCCCATGGTGTATTTATATGCCAAAACCAGTAACAATGCTGGGTCTCATTCCCCTGACCTTAAAAGAACCTCCAATGTGGCATCACTGGGAAGGTCGAGTAAGGAGAGGCTCCTAAAATCTCAGGGTTAGGACGAATGGAGACGTTACTGAGACTACTTGAGAAATTTGACTATCAAAGGGATGAGATGATGACGATGATGATGATGATGATGATGAATTAAAATACAAAACTTTTGTCAGATATCATTTTCAACTAAAAAAAACTCTTTATTGTCTTTTTCTGCAGGGTAGTTCTCTAATATGTCCTGATGTTAAACTAGCATGTCCTGATGTTAAACTTGTTAGTATTGGGACATTCTACCTAGAGTTAGAAGGATCAGGTTGGAATAGAACAAACACTAAAAAGAATGACACATTTTAAAAAGTGTTCTATTGATTCATCTATATATGCAAATTATTTGATTAATTTATTTTCCACTTTATTTTGAAAAGATATAAGGTGACCAACCAAAGAATTCATGATTAAAAAATGTTTATTCAGAAACTAGTGATCTCTCTCTCTATTTGTTTTACCAAGACCCCAATTTGATTTGTATTTATAATGCTAAGAGCTTAGTTGGTCTATAAAAATTGTTGAACTACTAAAAAATTCATGTTTCTGTGCCTGTTATAAACAATGTTATATTTGATATTATTTTGTCCCAGCCTCAATCAGAATCTGATTGGTCAGAACTGACCACTTTTCAGTTGCATTCAAACCTTATTTCCCAAGTTCATCTGGATATTTAAGAAAATATAAATATCTTCCTTGGCCATAGTTAGCTCAGAATCTAATAGTCAGAACAAATAAACCACATATCAATGTTGTGGAGAAGACCCTTCAATGGCCATCCCTTATGTTCCTAACATAGAAAATGTACTCTGGAACTAGATATCTTGTGCATTGGACACAACCATCTATTTAGAATGCTTGTCTTGCAGGGTTTGTTCCCTTTCTAGTATATCACACATTTTTCTCATTACACTTCATCTCAGCGCCCCTGAAATAGCATCTAAACTTAAAGAAGATCAAAATAGTTTCCTGTCTCACATATGAGGATGCTATTTTAGAGTTCAGAGGTCCTTCAGGCTTTTATGAAATTCCTTGACCCAAAGTTTTCCTTCCATGATTGAAGATAGCATTGTCAATGCTTTTCAATTTTGGCTGCACAGTAGAATTACTGGGAAGATTTTAAATGTTTTTGTACCCAAACAACATATCACACTAATTCTAATAAAGCAGAATCCACAGAAGTGGGACACAAGCATAAACCAAATATTTACATTGTCCAACCAAAATGGAAATTCTTCATCTTAATGAATATTAAAACATGAAAAGAATAATATTTTGGATTATATTTATGCTAAGGTTGCAGTAGTGAATATTACTTACTCTGATAAGAGGTGCATTTCAATAAAGTAAAGGTTCACTGTCACTGTCATTCCGTTGTTCATCGAATTGCTCTAGCGGGCACAGTAACATCTCCATTGTGAGATTTGTTACTGTTTTTGGCATATTGAATATGCCATGGTAACTTGCCACACTTTGCCATGTGGGCGAGATACTCTTGGTAGCTTGTGGCTGAGTGAAAGGCAAATGCCCTACCTGCTGTGCCTGTTCACCTGATCTCTTGAGGTAGAGTAAGTTTGGTCACTGATAGTGGCAATAAAAATAAAAATACTTAACAGATCCAGAGAGGCAGTCAATGATTAGGGCACTTGACTTGCATGCCACTGACCTGAGTTTGATCTCTAGTTCTCCAATTGTTTCTCCACACCCCAACAGAAATGATCCTGAGCACAGAACCATAAGTAAACCCAATGTTCTGCCAGGTATGGATCAAAACCAACCAAACAATAACGAAGTACCTAACAGTCTTTCAGTGATTGCTAACTTACAGTTTATAAGTTTAGTCTTAGAAGAGAGTATCTTGAGTCCTACTTTAAAGATGTAGAGAGGATAATAAATTATGAGAAGTAATTTACAAAGACACAAGTCAAAAGTATATCTATTTTTTAACTTTATTTTTTATCCATCTTTTCTATTCTGTACTCCTTCAGAGGACCTAATAGCCTAATTTAAAGGATGGTGGCAAAGGACATATATTACTTCATAATGAAAGCTCAATAAATTGGGGCCGGAACAATAGCAAAGTGGGTAGGTGCTTGCATAGTATATAGCAGACCCAGGTTTGATCCCTGGTATATCACACATGTTCCCCCTCCTCATGATTTCCCCCACCAGAAATGATCCTTAAGTTCAGAGGAAGGTGTGACCCCAAATCAAAAGCAAACATAAGAAACTGAATATACTGACCTTCTTTACATACTAGTATAACATTTCATATGCTACTCTCCCATCTATGAAGCAATTCCAAAATTGGGGCTATTCATAGTGGGAGAAGACTTGAGAAAAAAATAGGAATTTTGGCTTTTCCAAGCATAACAGGAAAACAAGGGTTTCTGGCTAGTTGGGGGCTGAGGATTGGGATATTTATACATGCACAATGTACTCAGAAATAAAGGAGGTAATGCCAACTCCTTGCCTGGATAGGTACCTGTGAATACAGAGGATGTTGATTGCCTACTGATGGCTTTTAAATACAAAGTCGGGGGAGCTCATAAATAGACATAAAGATGTTCAGCCTCCCCAAATGACATGCTGTCTGGCTGTACCAATCTAGAAGTGATTGCATTAAAGCCCGGCCTCCAGCTCCATGCTGTCAAAGAGCATTGAATTTGCTCTATTTTTCAAGCAATAAAAGCAGACTTTTAATTTAATTAATCCCATCTGTGATTGCATTAACCACGCACGCGTCGTCCAGAAAGTACAGTTTAGACCCTCACAACCAGACATTGTCCACCATTAACCTCTTAGGCATTGAGGACTTCGGGATTTTATCAAGACACTGATTCATTTCGTCTTTGATCAGATGTCTGATCAACAGATGATGGCTACAAATATTCTGCTTGCTTTAGATACTGATGTTAAAAAACAAAATGCTAATTAGGGAACAGAGCAGACAACCTAAGTATTTTTTAAAGTCTTTTGATCTGAGAAATTCAGAATGATTTTCTTTGAACTAATGAAACCTTTTATCCTCAAAGGTACAAAATTTATCAGAAAGCAAAATGTTTATTTCAAAATGATAAACATTAGCTGTGTTTGATCTTGACATATTGGATACGGGGCATTGGTAGACGGAATTGAATATTTAGAGATCAGATGCTGCTGACAGAATCAGTCTATTTTTAACTCAAACTTAAGCATGGGCTTGCATGAAATCTTGTGGTATAGAGAATATTGAATGGTAATATCCAAAATAGTGTGTAGATTGAACAGATAGGGGAAATGTGATGATGACACACAATAGCAAGGAAATAATTTTATACATTGAGATTATAAAGCCCAATGGAGAGGTCAGAGGGGCTGAGACATCTGCCTTACATGCACCCAAGCTTTGCTCAATACTGGGCACTCCATATGGTCCCTTGAGAACTCCAGTTAGGATTCCTGAACTCAGGTTATGAGCAATCCTTGAGAACAGCTGTGGTGGCCCCCAAACTCAAACACAACAACAATACACAAAAATAAAAAAAACTCAATGGATTGTGGTAGAGGGAAATTAGCGCTTTGTTTCTGAATTTGGTCATTTTGTGACCTTAACTGTAAATGCTCTTGCTAACCTGTATTCCTCAATCAAAATAAAAGTAAAATAAAATAATCTGCGCAAAAAGCAAAAGGAGTTATTTAGCCTTAAATAGCAGGAATAGGGGCCAGAGAGAGGTAAGTGTGTAGGATGCTTGCCACACACATGGTTGACCCAGTTCTGGTCCCTAGCATCCCTATTGGTACACCGAGCACTGCCAGGAATGATTCCTGTGTTCAGAGCCAGAAGAAATCCCTGAGCATTGCCAGGTGTGGCCCCAAAACGTTAAAAAAGGAAATAAACAGTATAAAAATGCCAATATTAATAAGAAGGGCAACAAAATGTAAGATGCAATTCAATTGATATAAAATAATGTCATGTTAGGTCTTGCAGACACACTAACAGTACACGGCCCAGATCTCTCTTATGGAGTGACATGATCCTGTCTCTAGCATCTTTGAGTGTTAGAGGCTCAAAGTTCATATATTGACAGTAGTTACAGCTGTTGCCTAAGGGAAAAATTCTCCTCTAGGGTAGCCTGCAGCCAGTATCTGATGGAAGAATAGATATAGCAGTTGATAATATCCTATTGGGAATGAGACTAGTTTTGTATTGCACTTTACCTGTGAGTTCAAGCTGGATTTGAACTGAAACCACATTATATGTTCTTTCCTCTAGATAACTGGTTTCTCTTGCTCCCTTCCATCTACAAGAAACCTTTCAGATAACTATTACCTCTCCAAACAACTCAGGATTTGCTTATTGTAGAGCTAGCCTAAAATATTCTACATTAATTAAAACACTGCCCAGGATGGAGATGGGGCATCTTACCAGTCTGCCTTGTAGAATCTGAAAAGGTTTCCTTGATTTTGTACATCTCATCCAAAGAGGTAGTGGTCACAAGTTACCTAGAAAATTAGAAGATTTTCCCAGGGAAGAAATGTCTTTGACATTTAAAAGTACCAAAAAACAACAACCATGGGAAAAAAAACAATAGTAGCTTTTCTTGAAAAAAAGAATACTTACTAGACAGCCTGAGTTTTTATAGAATTATCCCTAATGACTATCAGGTTTTTTTCTTTACACTGCTTTCTCCACTATATTCAAAATTCAAGTAAAAAATTTTCAAAAATAAGTCCCATTTTGTGCAGAATGAAGCAAAATCATAAAATATAAGAAAGCATCAATTTATATTAAAATCAATTTATGTTTAAAAAAGCATTTATTTCAAGGCACTGGAGCTAAAAATGGGTCAGAGAAATAATATAGGAGGTAAAACTCTTGCCTTGCATTTGGCTACAACCACATTTAGTACTCCCGGCACTGCAAGGATTGTATATAGTCTATAGATTGGTATACTATATCAATACACTCTCAAACACAGAATCAAATGCCTCTGAGCACCCCAGGGTACCCCCAAACCAACCCTACCATAAATGGAGAAAAATATTCATAAAATTAGAGAATCTATCTCATTTTAGGCAAAGATTGCACACAGGAAAGAAATTCTTTGCATCCTTTAGTGAAGAGTTTCTCTACCAGGGACCATATAGGCACCTATGGAATTCCAAGGTATTCAAAGGATGTCACAGGGAAAATTTATGTTGGGGTGGCCACAGCAAGAGACCAGGAGGTCAACTAGTAGGTCAGGAAGGCTGTAGGAAGGAAACACGTTTGGAAGAAAGCCACAGGTTACAAAAGAAAATGTTGAGAAATATTCCTCTGGGTACAATGCTTATGAAAGCACTTAGGTATGAAAAGTTATAGTTAGACTTCATTTTCAAACTGATAGAAACATGACAGAAAGAATAAAAGATCATGATTTACAAGAAAAAGCCCTGATAAAGCTAAACTTAAGTAACCTATTTTCTATTTTATACTTCCAATCATTCTCAAAGCAGGAACAGAAGGATTCAAGCTTGAAAAAATCTGAAATTAAATGAATTATTTTTATCTTCTGTTTAACAACTCTTTCTCTTTTGTCCCCCACTCTTCATCATAGCATCTCCAAAAATAAATATGAATTTAGTTTACTGCAAAAAATATTTGAAGCATAAAGATTCTAAATTAGTCACCTTTCTAAGTGACCTTAGATCAAAGCATGTAATGACCACTGTAGTCCTACTGCACATCTTTCTTGGTCACCATTACAGCATTGTTTTCCTTTGGTATGTTCTAAATTTGACCTCTACCATCAGGATCTAAACTTCCCTAGCATTAATTAAAATCCATTTCAACAGTCCTTTGTTGTAATTGTTTTATTTGGGGTCATATCCAGCAGTGCTGAGGGCTTACTTATGTCTCTGAGGTCAAGGATCACTGTTGGAGGAGTTAAGTGCCATATCAACCAGTGGCTGGAGGGTCAAACCAGAGTCTGTGTGTGCAAAGTAAGCATGCCACCCACTATTCTATCTTTCTGGCTATGAACAGTTTTCCCTTTCACCAGCTAACTATGCTCCAGAATCATTGAAATTCGCTTAAGTAGCTTCTTTTGGGGTCTCTGGAGGGGCATACTTTGGGGAGGTCCAACAGATCATAGAAAACAGCTCTTTCTTTTTATCATTTAATTCAGATTTCTATTAAGTAAACTAGTAGCTGGTAACCCTAGCAACTGTGTGTATGCACCAGGAATTTTGATCCTGAAACATTTCATCAGAAGACCAAGATTTGTTTTTATAAATTCACATGATTGAAATATATTCTTAATGCTATTTAACCAGTTTTGTTGATTCAAAAAATAGCACAATATCATGTGTTGTTTGTTACAGAGCTATTTTTTTCTATACTTGACTTGAAACCTGGCTCTGAGTGATTTCAGAATATGAGTTTGCTTGGAATATAGAGATGGGCAGAGATAATTGGGCAAAGAGAGAAGAGGATTCAGTTCTCCTTGCAAAGGAAGTTCCTAGTGGAGATACTTAAGTATGTCTGAGTTACCTTATCAGATGTGAAAACTCCTTTCTGCCAGCCTGAGGCTTACCTGGGAATAATAATTCAAGACCTTGTAAATTACCTGCAATCTCCTCTTGCTCTTATCCTAGATCATCTTACCTGACATGACCATATGCCTGATGAGAACAGAAAAAAAAAATGAACATAGTATTCATCAACCACCACAAGCAGGAGAGAATTGCATATGTTGGTGATTCTCTGACAAAAAGTCTCTGTTATTATCTTACACTATAAGGTTAAAATTAAGAAATGTCACCATGTTGACCTCTTTTATCAAGTCTAATTTCATTAAGCACAATCCTTTACTCTTAGATCTTAAATATGTACTTTTTGCTTTGTTTACAAGCCACACCCAGTGGTGCTCAGGATTTACACCTAGCTCTGCATTCAAGGATCACTTCTTGGTGCTCAAGAAATCATGTGTGGTATCAGAGTTCAAACTCAAGTTAGCTACATGTGAGGCAAGCATCCTATCCGGTGAACTATCTCTCTAGTCCACCTTAAACACTTTTATATTATTTCTGTAGAAGTAGTCAGTTCATCTCTCAAAGATTCGCCTTCAAACACACTAACTTTAGCTGAGCGTTCAATTAAATTTTCCCCATGCTTTGCCAGAGTCTATCCCATAATACTAAATGAATCCTCACTTTCAATATTCCAACAAAATTAGAAAGTGATTATTTTTTTTCCAGATTGGCACACCATCTTCTGCTGCCTGACTACTTTTGTTACCGTTTTCCATTCACTTAGTGTATTTAATTGCAAGCTTTGAAAAATATCTAGATTAATAAGGTAGGCAATGAATGTTTAGAAAATATAACACTGGATGGCTCATAAAATATTGGAAAAGAAAAGAAACAAGAAAAAGCTTTGCAGCCCAGAGATAACTAAATATATAGAAGTGGAATAAATAGTAACTGCTGATCCCTTGCTATGGTAGTGGGGACTGTTGCTGTTAGTCCTGCTAATAACTATTGCAGTTAGTACTCTTACTGCTTACCGATGTGCAAGGCAATAGCACAGCAGGTAGGGCATTTGCCTTGCACATGGCTGACCTAGGTTCGATTCCTCCGCCCCTCTCCAAGAGCCTGGCAAGCTACCAGGGTATCCTGCCTGCACGGCAGAGCCTGGCAAGCTATCCGTGTGGCATATTAGATATGCCAGATATGCCATAGAAACAAGTCTCACAATGGAGACATTACTGGTGCCCGCTCGAGCAAATCAATGAACAACGAGAGGACAGTGCTAAAGTGCTACTGCTTACTGATACCTCCAGAATCATGATGTTCTTGCATTAACCTCCATTGTTCATGCTGTACTGAACAATTTCAGAAATGGCTACAGCTGATCTAAAATCCAACGGAGAATTCTTTTATTTTTTTAAAATTATTTATTTTATTGAATCACCATGTGGAAAGTTACAAAGTTCTCAGGCTTATGTCTCAGTTATACAATGCTCTAACACCCGTTCCTTCACCGGTGCCGGTATTCCACCACCAAAAACCCCAGTATACCTCCCAACCCCCCACCCCCACACCCCTGCCTACATAGCTGACAAATTTCACTTCATTTTCTATTTACCTTGATTATATTCCATATTTCAACATAAAACTCACTATTGTTGTTGGAGTTTCCCCCCAAAAATCAGCCCTACTGACAAGGAAGCATTTGATAATTAGTTTTCCATTGCTGAGAATGAAGAGATATGAAGTTTAGGATTTCTGTATTTTAGTATTTTAGTAATTAAATCCAGGGAGATTTGACATTGGACTCAAGCATCTGATTTTTCTGACATTTACAACACAAGCAAAGGTGGTTCACTTCATACTGAGGTTTGAGGTTCCTGTTGTACTATAATAGTTTAAAAAACAAAATAATAATGAGGAGAGAAAAAATTGACATGTAATTAAGTGCCCAAGTGGGTAATATTTATTTGTTGATATGTATTCAAAGAATAAGGAGATAAATGGGGAAGGGCGAATTAGCAAAGTAATTTAGGAGGTAGAAAGTAACTGAATCTACATGATTCAAGAAATTGTTACGGCTGGTGATCAGGAAATCTAAAAACAAAAAAAATTCCAAAAGTGATATTGCAGCTAGCAATATATAAAGCATCATCTCCCATTATCTCTTTTCCAATCTCAAAGAATGCAACAATAACTACCTTCTCTCTGCTTCCTTATAACTAATATTTACAATGCACTTTTTTCCCATCATGTCATTGTAGAGAATAAAATAATTACAGTTGAGTGCTGTGATAAGAAGCTTTCTGGCCCAGCTCTCTCTCTGTGTGTGTGTGTGTGTGTGTATGTTTGTGTGTGTGTGTGTGTACTGATATAAATATTTTGATGGAATGCTTATCAAAGCACTTAGGTAGGAAGAGTTAAGTTCCATTATAAGTTGAGAGCAAAACAAAGGAATCATAAAAGTATGAGTTAAGTAAGTTGTTTAGTTTCATTGAATTTATGTTTGGCTATTCTTCCTTCAGTCACTCAGGAAAAACTGAAGGCTTTTACCATGTGTCTAGAACTGGAAAGCAAAAAGAAATATAGGAAACAATTTGTTGTGGAGTTATTTGAATTAGATATTTTTATTTTCTAAAGAAGAACTGTCTCAGAAAACCCACAAACATTTTAGTAGGAGTCGAGGTCCTGAGCGGCCACCAACAAATGGCTCCTCTGATCCTGAACGGCCATGATCCTGGAGATGCAGAAACCAATTTCATAAACCAGCGGCTTCTGGCAGAAATTTCTCTGGACTTAATTACTAAAATACTAGAAATCCAAAACCGTGCGGCCACAGCAGTGGCCATGTGACCTCGTATGCTCTTCAATATTGGCAATAGATAACAAATTATCAAATGATATCTTTTCGGCATGTCTGATGGTTTGGGGAAATTTCCAAATAATAATAGTGAGTTTTCTGTTGAAAGATTGAATGTAATCAAAGTAAAAAGAGAGTAAAGTGAAAATCATCAGCCACACAGGCAGGGTGGGGTTGGGTGGGGGATATACTGGGGTTCTTGGTGGTGGAACATGTGCACTGGTCAAGGGATGGGTGTTTGATCATTGTATGACTGAGACTTAAACCTGAAAGCTTTGTAACTGTTCTCACAGTGATTCAATAATAATAAAAAAGCAAAAAAATAAATAAGTAAGTACTCTCTCCATAATCTCTAAATAAAAGTGTCATACAAAAAACATTTTAGTAGTACCAAATTTTATAAAATGAAAACCTATTCAACTCTATTAAGAATCCATTGTTATGCTAGAATATAAGATTTAGGAGGCATAATATTAATTCACTTGTGTGTAGAGTTCAAATATTCAAGTATATGACACATGTGCTTAGTAAATATTGTTTAGATAATATTAAAAGAATAATTAAAATTCAACTTGAACCTGTTTTCATTTCAAACAATTTCCCTTCTTTTACTTTTTAAATTGTTGTATTCTCTAACAAATATATAATTTGATGTCGTGTCTGTGTATACTTCAAAACAAACTCCCATATTATTAAATTCTTTAATACCAATTGTGATGGCTACAGAGTTTAATTCTTTCCCCAGAGATAATTTTAATGCACCAAATTTAATTCATTAGGTAAAGCAACCTCCTGATTAGTCAGCAAGACAATTACTTGATCATTTACCATGAGACATAGAACCAATTGGGCCAAGCAGGCACCTGGGTTATCTTAGCCTCTGGCACAAGACATCAGGACCAATTCTTAAAAATGCTTTGACATATGACAGAGAAATTAGAAAAAAAGTACTTACATAAGTTTCTTCTGAAAGTGAGTGATACAGTAATTCTCTTATGTAGCATAAATTGTGCTATTTTTATTTAAATACAGTTCTCCATATAAAATCAGCAATTTTCCACATACATACTAAAGCCTCCGGCCCCTCTTGTAAATTTATGGTGCCTAAAATATACTTTTTGGGGCTGGAGAGATAGTACATTGGGGAGGGCATTTGCCTTGCACACAGCTGACCTGGGTTCAATCTCTAGCATCCCATATGGTCCCCCAAGCACCGCCAGGAAGTAATTCTTGAGTGCAGAACCAGCAGTAACCACCGAGCATCACTGGGTGTGGCCCCAAATAAATATATATATATACATATATATGCATATATATTTTTTTTCTAGTAAGGTCCTTTCTTAAATCAGTACTCTTTTTAAAAAATTTGTATATTTTCCTGAGAGATAAAAATTAAGATCCAATTACCAACCAGTGGTAGGGGAAAAGGGAAAGAAAACCAGATTAGGAGAAAAATAGAGATGGTGTTGGAGGGTGTTGGGCAACATAGTGTTAGTGAAGTATAATAATTTTGTATAGCAAAATTAAAATGTTAATGCTATTGTAACTTCCTAAACTCTAATGCATACAATTAAAAGAAAAATTTAATCCATATTTTGGTAAGACTCCTTTTTTTAACTTTTTTCCTCCAAATTTTCCTTGAAATATTTTTTCCTTGATTCACTGAAAACTTTTTGTTTATTTATTTTGTTTTGTGGTCACAATCATCAGTGTTGAGTACTTGCTTCTGTCTTTGTTCTCAGATCTGGTACTTAGAAAGGAACATGTTAGGGACAAAATAGGGATTAGTTGAGTGCAAAGCAATTGCCTTATTCCCTGTACTATCTCTCCGATTTAACATTTCTATCTTAATCATGGAAATGGAGCATTTATGACTAGTATTACTCTATTGTGTTAGGTGACACACTTGGGGCCTAAAACTCAGTCAAGAGAAGGGATCACTAAGTCAATGATGGTTAGAGGAATCATTCGGGATGGGAGATATGTGCTGACAATAGATAAAGGACCAAATGTGATAATCTCTCAGTGTCTATATTGCAAACAATAATGCCCAAAAGTAGTGAGAGAGTATAGGGAAATTATCTGCCATAAGGGCAGGGGGAGGATTGGAAGGAGGGTTATACTGGAGACATTGGTGGTGGATAACGTGCACTGGTGGAGGGATTGAGCTTTGTAATAGTATCTTATGGCAATTCAATTTAAAAAAACTCAGTTAAGAATTAGTGTCTCATTAGGCAAACTTGTATTTGTCATTCTCTGGATTTGCGTATGGATGTCAGAATCACTATCCCCTTGGTCCAGCCTGGGACAGATAGACATTCCCAGGCTGCTAGATGGGAACGGATTGCAGACAATCCTCAGATAATAATCAACAGACTTCCTTGCCAATTCCAAGAACCAAATATAGGTGATAGGTACTGCTAGAGAGTTGGGGTGGGGGTGGAGGAAATGTAGCACAAAGGAGAAGTTTAACACTGCATGGAGAATTGTGAGTATCCCTGGGGAGTCAATGAGCCATGGGGCACAGCAAGGGTGAAACAAAGAATGACAGGTAATTCAATTAACATAACCTCCCAGTTTTCTTCTTGTGGAGTTCAACCAGAGCATTGTATATCCTTGATATCAACCCTTTATCAGATGGGTACTGCGTAAATATTCTTTCCCATTCTGTAGATTGTCTTTGTATTTTGGTCAATGTTTCTTTTGAGGTGCAGAAGCTTCTTAGTTTGAGATAGTCACACTTATCTCTGTTTTTACTTGCTTGGCCAGTGGTGTGTCAGCTTTGAAGATACCGTTGGCTTCAATGTCGTAGAGGGTTTTGCCAACCTTGTCTTCAGTGCACATTAGGGATTCTGGTCTGATGTTGAGGTCTTTAATCCATTTTGATCTGACTTTTGTACATGGTGATAGGTGGAGGTCTAAGCCCATTTTTTTGCATGTAGCTGTCCAGTTTTGCCAGCACAGTTTGTTAAATGTGCTTTCCTTGCACCACTTCACATTTCTTGCTCCCTTATCAAAGATTAGATGATCGTATATTTGGGGGGATGTGTCAGAGTATTCAACCCTGTTCCATTGGTCTGCCGCTCTGCCTTTGTTCCAATACCATACTGTTTTAATTACTACCGATTTGTAGTAGAGTTGAAAGTTGGGGAGGTTGATTACTCGCATTTTCTTTTTCCCAAGAATTGCTTTAGCTATTCATGGGGGCTTATTATTCCATATGAATTTCAGGAGCACTTTCTCTATTTCTTTGAAGAACGTCAAGAGTATCTCTATAGGGATCGCATTGAATTTGTACAATGCTTTGGGGAGTATTGCCATTTTGACAATATTAATTCTTCCAATCCATGAGCAAAATATGGGGTGATGAAATGAACAGAAACTTTCCCAAAGAAGAAATCCGAATGGTTGTGAGGCACATGAGAAAGTATTCAACATCACTAATCATCAGGGAGATGCAGATCAAAACAACCATGAGATATCATCTCACACCACAGAGACTGGCCCACATTCCAAAAAACAAAAGCAACCGGTGTTAGCGTGGATATGGGGAGAAAGGGACTCTCCATTGCTGGTGGGAATGCCGACTGGTCCAGCCCTTTTGGAAAACAACATGGACAATTCTCAAAAAATTAGAAATTGAGCCTCCATTTGACCCAGCAATACCACTCCTGAGAATATATCCCGGAGAGTCAAAAAGGTATAGTAGAGATGACATCTGCATTTCTATGTTCATTGCAGCACTGTTTACAACAGCCACAATCTGGAAAAAACCCGAGTGCCCAAAAATAGATGACTGGTTAAAGAAACTGTGGTACCTCTACACAATGGAATACTATGTAGCTGTCAGAAAACATGAAGTCATGAAATTTGCATATAAATGGATCAACATGGAAAGTATCATGTTGAGTGAAATGAGTCAGAAAGCCAGAGACAGACATAGAAAGATTGCACTCATATGTGGAATATA
Source organism: Sorex araneus (assembly GCF_027595985.1). NCBI lineage: Eukaryota > Metazoa > Chordata > Mammalia > Eulipotyphla > Soricidae > Sorex > Sorex araneus. The sequence continues at coordinate 133,060,261 of NC_073304.1, read as the reverse complement.
AAGTAGCTGAGAGGTACAAGCTTGCAAGGATGCAATTTCTGGAAGATATTTCTTTGGACTTAGTTACTTAAATACTAAAATATAGAAACCCAAAACCGTGCGGCTGCTAGTGCGGCCACTCGACCTCATATCACTTTATTCTCAGCAATGGAAAACAAATTATCAAATGCTTCCTTTTCAGCAGGTCCGACTTTAGGGGGGAGAAAATCCAAACAATAATAGTGAGTTTTTTTGTTGAAATATTGAATGTAACCAAAGTAAAGTAAAAGTAAAATGAAATTTATCAGTTACACAGGCAGGTGGGGGGCTGGGGAGGTGGGGAGCAAGTAGGGGAGGTATATTGTGATTCTTGGTGGTGGAATATGTGCACTGGTGAAGGGTTGGGTGTTTGAGCATTGTATGACTGAGACTTAAACCTGAAAGCTTTGTAACTTTCCACATGGTGATTCAATAAAAGAATAAATTAATTTAAAAAAAATTAAATATACATGATGAAGAAAAAAAAACATAACCTCCCAAAAGGCAACAGTCCTGAGCCAAGTCCAGCTGCTCATAATAGAGGTTAATAGTCACAAATTATGCTGCCCCTTTTGGCACTGTCTTTTTTCTTCTGAGGCAATTTCTTTGAAGTTCTCTTGCCTCAAGGAGAAGCCCTGGATATATAACCTAGAGGGCAGCATCACCCAGATGGTTCAGAAGCAAATCCTACCAGGGATCCAATGTTTGGAATGGAAGAAATATCAGATCTCAGACTCCGTGCAGAATGCTTGTCACTATCTCCATTCATAAGACTTAAGTCTTTGTTAAAAGAGAAATATATTGGGGCCAGAAAGATAATAAGGTAGGTAGGATATTTGCCTTGCATGGAGCTGACCCAGCTTTGATCCCCAGCATACCATAAGGTCCCCTGGTCACATATATGAGTGATCCCAGCAGTAAGCCCTAACCAGGTGTGACCTCAAAACCAAGAAAAAAAAAGAGGAACATACTAAAAATTTGGTTTTATCTGTCATATCACACTACAGTTGACATTCAAAAGTTCCTGAGTTCATGTCATCAGATTATCATGTTTTGTGGATTTGCATCCAAATCTCTTGAAAGTAACTCCCACCAGAGAAAATAAAGTAAAACTACAACAATATTAGAAACATAATTCTGATATTTTTTCCAGTATTGTAGGATTTTGCTAGTTAATTAATAAAGACTTAATTGAGAATTTATCAATGGTTCCACTTACACAGGTAGTTCATTGACAGTGTTTACCATGATTGGGTTAGAGTTATAGTGTATGTACCAATGTGAAAACATGATAGAAGGCTATTACATTAACTATTTTTTATATGTCCAGAAAATGTTGGTTCTGCAGATACATTCTACATGAATGTCTACTGCAATTGTCTAGGAATTATATACATAGAAATGTAAAACCTAATGGTGGAATTCCTTCCATTTTAATGAGGAAATTGAAAATGAACACCTGATATTTAAATATCTTTGTAACACATCCTGATAATTCTCTCTTCATTCAAGGAAGAAACAACTTTCCCCCAGCAGTATTATGGCCTATGTGCATTAATGCAATGAACATCTCATCATACAAATCTAGTTAAAGAATGTAAAACCAATTTCTAAATTATTAGAAAATAGTGAGAATTGTGTTCAGTCTCTAGTCTATATTCGAACACAATGGCCACTCAACACCTTTATTGCAAACCACAACACCTAATCAGAGAGAGAGAACAAAAGGGAAGACCCTGCCATAGTGGCAGGGTGGGGTGGGGGGAGACGGGTCTGGGGAGGGGGGGAGGGATGTTGGGTTTACTGGTGGTGGAGAATGGGCACTGGTGAAAGGATGGGTTATCGAACTTTGTATGGGGGAAACATGAGCACAAAAATGTATAAATCTGTAACTGTACCCTCACGTTGACTCTCTAATTAAAAATAAACTAATAAAAAAAGAGAAAATAGTGGGAATTATCATTAGCCAAAAGACTAAGGACTAAGAGCAGAAATACAAAGGGGTAAATGAGCAGTGAAGACTTTGGGTGCCCTGAGGATTTAACCTGATTCACACATTCAGGGAGTTCTTATATTAATGGCAACACAGGATGTAGAATAAATCTAAATATCATCCAAAACACAGTTAGTTCAGATCTGCAAAGGTCTAAGTCATTATTTAATGTGTAAAAAGGAAAAAAAATGTGCTATCATTGAAAGTATAGGTAAGACTTTTTAAAACTATCTTAAATTTATTAATAAGTAGAATATAAAATCCTTGAACAATTCAAACCACAATAACCCTTCCTTATTGGGGTTAGGGTTTACTCAACCATACTTCCCCATTTTCTGAAAAAAATAAATCAACCTAAGGACTTAGTGTTCCCGTGAAGCAGATATGGATAAAAGCTATACCTTTTGGATGGGAGCACTTCCTGCTAGGCCTCAAACAAGTATTAAAAATAGACTTAAAAGACTTGATTCACAGGAGAGCAATTTTAACTGCACTAAAGAAAATGAAATACAATACTTATATAATTTGTATAGATAGATAGAAACAGATAAATATATGGGAGAAATAGACATATTTAAACCTGAACATTAACTTATCTCAATAGTGCGGGATATTTAGAAGTATATGGATATCAGGATAAAATATTTGCCTTATTTAAAATGTATAAAAGGGCTGGAAACATAGTTAAGGGGAAAAAGCACTTAACCTGCATGTGGCCAACACCTTTTAATTTCAGAATTGTCCAAGGAGAGGAGGGCCAAGTGTACATCCTGAGCACAACTGGTCAGGGCCTGAAACAAATAAATAAGTAAAATGATAAATAGAAGAATAACAAAATTAAAAGAATGAATAAGTATCAGAAAGATGAAATGTACACAATAGGCAGTTTTGAAAATAACTTTTCTCAAATTTATGTAGATCAAAATCTAAACAAAATGATTTAAATGTAAAGATTGCAAAGCATTGCCAAAGAGGTTTCTAATCTTCTGCGATGATGCTATTGACATTTCTACAATTTTTCAAGGTTCTTTGAAGCCTAATCAAATGCCCAATACATCAAACTATTTTATAAATATTTAGAGATAAATACTAAATAAGTACCTGTTATATCTTTGAGTTTATTTGAAAATTAATAAGAATAAATAAGAAATTATATTATACATAAACACTTATAAATAATGAAATGTATAAACCTGTTAAACCTCTATAATTTTCAAATATCTATCAATTGAACATGATTAACTTTATTTCTAGTTTCAAATTGTTTTTGCTATTTGCTGAGATTACAGTGCTGCAGAATGCATGCCACCATCAAAAGAAATGTTGAAATAGTAGTCGCTTTCATAGCAGTAGCACACTCTTTACTCTAGTGTGGAGTTTTGCTGTGATTTCATTGTGTCACTAGAGATAAGTTAGTGCCATGGGGTTTATCAGCTTGTTAAGTTTAGATTCAGATACTACAAAATGGATAATGATAACTTTGAATATAGTTGTGAAAAAATTATCCAGAATGCAGATTCAAATATGAAAAGAAATCAAGCAATTAAAACACTTAATGGATTTGATGAGAATGTTGGTAAAAATTGGAGAAAATAAAAGACAATATAATGGAAAGGTAATATTGAGCTATGTAATATTTGACAATTCCTAGAATTCATTAAAGCCTCATAGTCATTAAGTTAAAGAAAATTGACTCCCAAGCAGAGCAATTAAAAACAAAACAAAACACATTATCACCTGAACCTGAAAATTCCAAATTTGAGAGACAAAAAAAAGTAATAATGAAAGCAACTTTAGATAAAAGTGAAGTTGTATAAATTAGGTTGACTGCTAATTGTTTAGCATTAACAGTTGAAGCCAGATATTTTGAATAATGATATTCTTCAAAATACCATTGAGAGAAAAAAAGAACTGCTAATTAGAATTTCTTACATAGTGAAATTACTTTCTAAGAACCTTGGCAAAATTAAGGCATTGTAAGAGCTAAAAATACCTGAACATATTTCTAAATAACCATCATTAAAGAGTCTTCTAAAAAATGGGCACCAAAAAAGGAAAATGGAAGAAGAAATGATGGATAAACTGTCTAATATGTGGGTAAATAAAATAAAGCGCTCTATGCCAAAGCAATAGATATAATGTCTTAATCTGTGGGAGAACACAATAAAATAATTAATTTGGTATTTTTGATCTAAAAAATTTAAATGGCAAGGGGCTTTATGGAATTAACTTAATTCCGAAAAAATTAATATGGTATAATATTAATTTTTGACTTTCTAGAGCTGTCCACAAATGATAAAATACTCAAAATAGATGCAAAAAGTGCAAAAAGAAATACTGTCCCTTTCTACATAGTGGTAAGTAAAGCACATATACACACACCGAATTTTATGCAGTGATGCATTAAACATTGATCATCATGTCAACAGAAAGGGGTACAATTCTTATTTCTCTTAGACATTTCAATAAATGGGGCACAAATCTATATCTATTATTTTTTTAAATGCATTTTCAAAGGAAACCTAGTAATTAGTAAAAGTAATTCTTAATCTAGTAGGTTTAGTTAAAAATCAAAACAAAGCAAACAATAGCCATACTTGTTTTCTATGTACATTAGTTAATATCAAATATTTAAGGTATTTACTTTAAAACAGAAAGAATGCTAGTATTGAAATTTGTTTTATATGGTTTAAGAGACCCTAGTTAGTGCCCTAGGGCAAGTAAAATTGCATGTGAATTGGAAAATAAGAAATAGAAAGCTCTTTATTCACAGTTCATATGTGAACTTACAAAATACAAATAGCATCGGTGATTTATTAAAACTAATGAGTCAATTTTGCAAATTCCCTGCCTATAAAATCATTATACATTATATACAAAAGAAAATTACATTTGTATTCTCCAGTAACAGGCTTTAATTTAAAAATATACAACATATAATTATTCAAAAAACCCAGAAAATTCTAATAAATCTAACAATTATGTGCAGACAAACCATATATAACAGCTAGATATTATTAAGAGACATATTTAAAAATTAATTGATCATTTGCATATCATGTTTCTGATTATAAAATCCAAAACATAAAAATATAATACTTATTCCAAATGATCCGTATTAACAAATTTTATAAAGAAACAAATAGTAAATATTTTTGACTTCTGAACTTTTGAATTGCTAACACACCCACTCAATTCTGCCTTTATAGATAGAAAGCCATCAGTTGGTAAAGAAACTGTTTCTATAAAGTCATATTTCCATACAAAAACAAGTGGTGCCTGATCAGGCTTGGCCCATGATTTTTCGTTTGCCTGTAAATTTTTGATATTTTAACCCTTTATACAGTACAATTTTAGTCAGAATTTGGATACATGTGTATATAATTTAAAAGGCTTATTATAAAGTTTCTGTGACAAAGCACTAGCTTACGAAGTTATATAATACTAGAAATGAGGACATAATAAAATTATAGCTATGAAAAATCGATGTACAAACACCATGTAGTCAAATAGATGATTGCAACAAGATACCACGATCACGATCACGAAATCCCGTTAATCGTCTATTGCTCGAGCAGGCTCAGCAACTTTTTCATTCGTCCTTTCCGTAGGGTCTTAGAAGTCTCTCTCAACTCAGCCCTCCCAATGATGTCTCACTGGAGGCTCTTTCAGGGTCAGGGGAATGAGATCCAGCTTGTTACTGGATTTAGCATATGAATACACTGTGGGAAGCTTGCAAGGCTGTCCATGTGGGCAGGAAACTCTCAGAAGCTTGCAGTTTCTCCTAGAGGGAGAAGTAGGCTGCAAGATATCAGGAGGCCACAAAGCAACAAGATATACAATTGTAGATTTCAGATAATGAGTTGATCAATTTATGGCACAGAATTTTGCAACTGAATTCATCTGAATTTCTATCACAATTCATAGACAGATTTGGCTGTGTGAAATTCTTTTTAAAAATGTGTTAGAGCACTATAATTTTCAAAGTTATTCATTGTTGAGTTTTAAACATACAATATTCCAACACCAATCCCACCACCAAGTCAATTTCTCTCCTCCGATGTTTCCAGGTTCCCCCAAATACTGCCTCCCTCTCCCCAGTCTGCCATTTTGATAAGCACATTTTTCAAGTTTGCTTTTTAAAGTTTGGGTCTCATTATTACAGTGTTGTTTACCGTGTAGTTTGGATACTTAACTCTATCATAGCTTAAAATCCTAATGAATCTGAATCCCTTGTTCCCCCATCCCCATACCCACACACACTGTTGCTTCTCATCTATCTTTTCTTCTCTCACTCTACTTCTTTAATTTGCCTCCCTATACTTTGGGACAAAGGATAATCTAACATCCACCTTTTAAATCATTGCATTCCCTTATCTAGTTATTCTAAATATCACAAAGACACACACAGAAATCTCGGACCCAAGCAACTTGCTGCAGAGATGGCCCAGGACTTTGCAACAGGCTTCTCTGCTGGGCCACTCCAGACAGAGGCAGGTGCCGTCCCACCACCTGCCCTCTAAGAGCTCCAGCCGTTGCCATTTTGTAGAAGCCAGCAAGAAGCACCAGCTCCCTCATGACCACAATCCAGAGACACACACGGGAATCTCGGACACAAGCAACCTGCGGCAGCAATTTCTTCAGACTCTAATTATTAAAATCTTAGAATTACTAAAGTGCGAGGCTGCTTTCGCGGCCACACAACATTATATCCATAACAAGCAATACAGAACACATTGTCTAGCAATTGTATTTTTGGCAGATATAAGGGGAGGTAGGACTGGTCTCGAAATATCAAAAGTAACTAAAGTAGAGAAAGAATACCTTGCAAATTGTCTGTCACACAAGCTGGGGGAGGTATAGAAAGTGTGTGTGTGGGGGAATACTGGGGATTTTGGTGGTGGAAAATGTGCAATGGTGAAGGCATGGGTGTTGGATAACCATATGATTGAAGTTCGAACATGAAATTTTTGCTACTGTATCTCACGGTGAATTAATATAGAAATAAAAATTTAAGAATAAATAAATAAGAAAAAAATAAATATTCCATATAAATGATATCATCTTGTGTTTATTTTTCTTCTTTTTTTTTCTAGATTTCTTCTAGATTATTTTTCTTCTAGATTTCTTTATGCAACATATCTTCCAGTTACAGTAGAGCCAGCAAGATACCTGTGGCATATTTGATATGCCAAAAACAGTAACAACAAGTCTCAGAATGGAGATGTTACAGGTGCCAGCTTGAGCAAATCGATGAACAATGGGACAACAGTGCTACATTGCTATCTTCCACTTCCATCAATGTTGCAGTGAATTGCTTGATTTTATTTTTCCTTACAACTGTATATTATTCCATTGTGTATATATACCACACCTTCATGATCCACTAATCTGTTGTTAGACACCTAGGTTGATTCCAAATCTTAGTTATTATACTGAGTGCTATAATGAATAATGTTGTGCATATAAACTTTTGAAAGGATTTATTTTCTGTTCTAGGGATAGATATCCAAAAGTGGAATTGCTGGGTCATATGGCTGCTGGATTCTGAGTTTACTGTGAATTACATAATTTTGTTATATTTTTCATGAAACTTTAGTGTGAATTGCAGATTTTAACATTAAAGTTATATTAAAAGACTTAGAATAAGATCTCTTTCTCATGCTTGAGAAAAAGCAAGTTTTTTAAGTAGGATGAAAAATAAACTTGCAAAATTTGAAAATATAGTAATTATTTTAAAAGTAATACCATCTGCTGATCAATAACAACTTAATAAAAATTATGTGAACATTTTTACAAATATAATAAAAGACCCACAAGGGATAGATATGTAGAAGATATGCATAGCTTTTAGTTATAATTAAAGTAGAAAAAGAGCATAATAAAATACACTTTTAAGATATGAAAGTTATTTTATAAGAGGATTCATAAATTGAGAGTAAAAATTGGGAAAGGTAATAATTTTTAAATAATTATCTGGAAAATTCAAATTAAGCCTGCATAATTTGAATTAAGTAATATGTGCATTAAGTAATATATTACAACACACATTGTGTCAAGAAGTAAAGATTGTGTACCAAGATTTGGCTGGGGTATCACTGTTAAAGAGTGTGCATTATTATATTCCATTTAGAAAACACTTTGAAATTCTTCAATAAAGATAAAGGTGTTAATGAATCAGATAAAGATCTGATGTCCAAAATCAATAAAGCACTCAAAACTCAAAAACAAAAAAGATTCAACAACCTATGCAAAAATGGTAAAAAATGGATATCCAAAAGGCATATGAAAGTGTCCATTCTTACTCTTGGCAGGGAAATGCAAATCAAAATAACACTGAAATATCATCTAATACTCATTCTAATGGCACATTTCAAAAAGTCTTGAAACAGCCATATTGGTGGTATTGTAATATGCACTGTTGATAGGAATGCCATCTGGTTCAGCCTCTAGGAAATGCAATATGGAAATCTCTCAAAAAAATAGAAATGCAATTCCTCAATCACATACCGATGTAACTTCTTGGAATCTAGCCCCAAGTCATGAGTAATAACAGATTAATTTGAAAGGATAGATGTATACCTACATAATCATGGTCACACTTATTGCTATAGCCAAGACACATGAACTACTTAACTGCCCAACCACAGAGGAATGGATCAAGAAGTTGTAGTACTTATACAGAATCAATTCAATGGAGCTCTAAGGAAAAGAAAAATCATAGAATCTTCCACAGTATGCATAGGACTGTATAACATATCATGCTGAGTAAAGTCAGTCCGAATGATAGGAATAGAAACAAAAATAGATCTCTGTCATTGAGGGTCTTAAAGATACATGGGAAGGTAGCAACAAAGGGTCAAAGGCAAACACACTGGGAAAACTGATCCACACAATTGAGTGGCTGAGTAAAGGAGATAGAAAGGGGAGATGGGAATTGGGGGAGAGAGGTGAGTACAAAGGTGATGATTGTTTTGTTGGAATTATGTTCATGGAAAATCATCAGAAATGTTATTGTAAACCACAGAACCTCAGTCAATCAAAAAGTTTAAAAAATGTTAAAGATTTGATATCCTATGATCAAATCATAGGTGAACCACTTCCTGATTTTTCAGGCATTTAAAAATACTAAATAAGGCATGCTGGCAAAAAGAATGCACTGAAAAATAATCTAAGGTAAATAAAGAAAAAAGCTATTAAGACATCTTCAAATAGCAATGTTTCCCAAAGTACCATTTCATGTAGAGTGTTGGAACTATACAAAGTGATGTCAGTAGCCTAGGGTACAATGAGAGGTGGATTGCTTTCTTTTTGTCTGATTAAAAAGATAGCATTCCAGGGGGTGCTGAGTGATGTGCGTAAAATAGTTTTTTCCTGAAAAGGGACTATAGGGAAAATAGGTTTGAGATTCTCTGATGGAATACTATGAATACTATAAGCAGTATAATAGAAATAATTACAATACTTGTAATAACTTGGATAGTTATTAAAAGTAGAATATTTAATACAGAGACAAGTTCTCAATGTATCAGACAAAATACATTAGATTCTATGTATTTAATCATCAAATATGTAAAGCAGAAGAATGCATATTTAAGGATACATCAATATGTATTAAAACTATTTCAAATATGAAGTATAATAGGGCAGAGTCTCTTGACCCCATGCCTGGCTGTCTTCATTGGGGCCCCTTGGAATGGAGTGGGTTGAGTTTCCCTCCCCGCTCTGAGCAGACCCCGGCAGTTGAAGACCTCCGGAACCCAGCTACAGTCATGCTCAAGGCCCCTCTCCACACGTTTAGATGAGCTTCACGCATGAAGGAACCAGCAGAGGAACCCAGGTGTGTGGAACCGGAGGCTGAGATCTCCAAGGCTGCTCGAATCGGGACTGGGCCTCTTCCACCCAGATCCCCCATTTTACAGTAGATAGGTGGTCACACCCAGAAACTGCCCCCATGTCATGTAATCCTATCAAGAGCCAACATCCAGATACTCTAAAACCAAGCTCCTGGATATCTTATAGCCTAGTTCTCCTCGGAAAAACTGGTAAGCTACTGAGAGTTTCCTGCCTGCATAGGAGAGCCTGGCAAGTTCCCCGTGGCATATTCATATGCCAAACCCAGTAACAATGGTGGGTCTCATTTCCCTGACTCTGAAAGAACCTCTAATGTGGCATCATTGGGAAGGACAAGTAAAGAAAGGCTTCTAAAATCTTAGGACTTAGACAAATGGAGAAGTTACTGAGACAGCTTGAGAAAATCAATGATCAATGGGATGATGATGATGATGAAGTATAATAAAGCAATTTTGAAGAAATAATAAGAATGTAAAAGGTCCTGTCCTTTGCATAATCCAACAGAATAGCAATTCTTCCAAATGAAAATGAGTTAGATCCATAGTATCCTTATTTCACATTAGAAGTCATAATGAGTTTTTAACATTAATGGGGCTGGAGATATACAATCAGTAAGGATCTTACCTTGCAATGGCCAACACTGAATACCCAGCTCCCATGCAATCCTTAGCCCTATCAGAAATGATCCTTGAATGCAGAGTCTGTAGTAATCCCTGAGCACCACTGGGTGCTGCCCCCACCTCCACAAAATGTTCTAGTGTCTCATACTTAACACTTTTGTAGACAAATAGGATAGAGATCTCATAAACTTAAAGCAAGTATTTTAAAAGAGTTTCTTAGTTGATTCAAATGGGCAACTGTGTCTAATTCTTCACTAGTCTAACAGTTCCAGGTTTGGGCTCTGCAAAGTGCAACAAGAAGCTGCACAGCGTTTGGAAAGCAAATATAAGGACAAAAGAGAGATATATTTGTATTATATGTATATGTATATATGCATGCAAATATTTTTAAGGTTTTGTACACAGTTCTAAATCAAATGTAACATCATTTAAATAAATTTCCTTTGAGTCCCTGAAGCAACTTTACTCTCACATAAACAACAATTTTCTCATTTATCATTATTAGCTTACTGCTTTACATAACCATGAATACATACAGTAGCAAGCATAGTAACAATTATAGAAACAACCATGCTGGTCACACTGGATTTGGTAGGTGGGAAGAAATTGCATATTGGGAGGCACTGAAGAAAAGAATAGGGAGTCCTGCATAAATATATTATCATAAATGCTTGTCCTTCCATAGTGTTTTTTGCAGAATAAACAGAGCTTTTAGCAGATTAAATTAGACCACTTGGAAAAAGAAAGATAGCAGGACACAGTGAATGAAGATACTGTTTTTAAGTTGTTTAAGTATCGCTCTGTCACTGTCATCCCATTGGTCATCAATTTGCGTGAGTGGGTACCAGTAATGTCTCCATTGTGAGACTTGTTAATGTTTTTGGCATATCAAATACTCCACAGAGATCTGGCCAGGCTCTGCTGTGCGAGTGGGATACTCTCATTAGCTTGCCAGACTCTCCCAGAGGGACAAAGGAATTGGCCTCGTGCAAGGCAAATGCCCTACCCACTGTGCTATCACTCTAGCCCTAGTTGTTTAGGTAGAGAAGGGAAGAGGCTTTTGGAACAACTGAATTCAATTTGTGAGAGTCTACAAAATGAGAAAACACAGCTTCAAAGTACTACAGAATCCATCATACAAAAACCTTATAAATACTGAGGATATTTTATGGATTTTGTGCAAAATAGCTTGAGCTATGATTGCAGAGAAAATGCTTGACCTCAAAAGAAGCAGAGTGCAGAGAAATTTACAGACATCTCTGTATATCTCCAATTTTAGGAGAAGTGAAGAGGATTAAAATCTACATGGCACAAGAAAACTGTGAACAAAAAGAGTCCATGGCACAAGAAAAGTGAACAACTTCCCAAATACTGAAGGTAAAAAATAAATATAGTTTATTTAACATACTAAAGTCAGTGGATTACTCGAAGTTTCATTACCCTTTGAGTATAGACTGTGATTTTCCAGTTTGTATATGTGTGTCTTTCTTGTCTTTCTTGGTTTATAGATTCTCAAAATGAGATCCAGTGCATATAATTTATTGGAGTGGTTATACTGGAAAACATTGTTCCCCTCAAAACATTAATAAAATAGAGGAAGGAAGCTAATTAAGAGTGTGCACCTAATGATGCTACCAACTGAAAAAAACATGGTATCATCCTGCTGGGACCTTTCGACATCTTATACTGCACACTGCAGGGATTTCTACCTAAGGGCACAAGATCTGGGAATTTATCACCAATACTCATCCATCACTGGCTGAGAGCTACTATTGCAGTCATTAACTCCCAAGGCTATATAAGGGCTCCTTCAGGCAGGAAGAAAAAGCCACAGGTGTTATTCACAAGCTGTCTTTGTTATATATGTGGAAGGGCCAAGGTGATAAAGAGATACAGCTGTCATCTCTATCATAGTCAGAATTTTCTGTTAGATACTGTAATTTTTGGTTAAAGATATGACTTTGAAGATTACATCTTAACCCTCTTTCTGATGGTATTTTTCTATTTGAGATTTGCTTAAGTGAAAGCAATGGGGACATGGCAACTATGCCCTATTCTTTGGATACTTTTATTATTTAGTCCTATCTTTTATTGTTGTGTTCATGCAGGATTAGAAAGGATTTATGGACATTAATTTATTGTAATACTATACAAAAAGTTGGATATGTTCAAGTGAGTTATGGGGATGCTAAAGAGAAATATGTATTGAGAATAGAATGTGGGATGTTAGGTGAATCATACGTATATAGATATTTAGCATGAAACCACAAAGTATTAAGGCTTTTCCCATTTGATTTTTCTGATTATGTTGTTATATGTTATTTTAAAGAAACAGAATATGTCACTTATAGATTTACTGGCTCCTGATAAAATTGGAACTTTGACCTTCTCTGAGATCTTTACATAAATACTTCTAGGATTTCACAGAATTTTGTTCCATGTAGTTACACAGAGCCTCCTACTTGTTGAATGGAGAAAGTAATCTCTTCATCTCTGCTCATAAAATGATGCCAATAGTTACCACAATTTTAAAACATTTCTACATGTCTTCAGCCAGATTCATGTTTTTAAATAAATATAAGGGAAACAACATGGCTATTCACTGAGAATAGAACAGCAGATTAAATATTAAAAAGAAAATATTAAAAAATTAGAATTGAAGATATAGTTGAGCACTTGAAAATGCCATTGAGAATAAAACAATGTCAATTAAAATATAGGCAAAACTTTTGTATGTTAAAATATTTTCCCTGACCCCAAAAGCAATTCGATTAAAAATATTGACATGTATGTGGAGATATAATACATCTGTCCTAGCACTTGCCATCCCAAGAACCCCACTTAGTTCCCCGAGTTCCACCAGGAGTGATCTTTGAGTATTTCTGTCACCCAAAAGACAAACAACACCCAAAACACCAAGCTACATTTCTCACACTTCTATGAATAGCTTATTGGCTTATTATATTCATTTGTAATATATTCCTATATTCTTATTATGTTTATATGTATTAGATCCAAAATGAAACAAAATGCCAAAATATGAACATTTTTCATGCCCCTTTTAGAGACCCAGAATCAGCTTGGAATTAAAAGAGTTACCCCATGTGATTTTAATCTTCTGTGAGATGATCCCATGAATACTCCTGGGATTTCTTTGAAGTTTTATTCCCTGTTCTCAAATATAATCTCTCCATTGGATGGACAAAGAGATTGCCCCATGTCTATTTAAAGATTTTATAAAGTCAAACAAGTTTATTTGTGAACCAAGGAGAGGAAAGAGAGAGTGAGAGAAGGAGTGAGTGAGAAAGAGAAGGAGAGATAGAGAGGAAGAGAGAAAGAGAAAGAACCCAATTTAATTTTCTACAGAGTGGAAGAAGCAAAAATACATCTTAGGCAGGGTTATAGATAAAAAGTGACATGAGGTAAGAAAGTGTACATTACACAAATGCTCTGATCAAAAGTGGGCATAGGGGAGAAAACTTTTGCTTATCTAATAAAGCAGATATACACCATGATCTGTGTCTACTTTATAAAACTAACAGGAAATATGAGTAATAAATCTATTTGTCTCCATAATATGATTTAAATGCTAGAAACCTAGAGCAGTCAATTAAAAACTACCATAAAATAATAATGTAAATCTCAGAGTCAATGTAGTGATTATTCTTATATATTACTAGCAGTACTCGCATAGAATACATGTCTGGCCATCTGATTTTTGATGTCTTGGCAAACAAGACAGTGTCCCTGATTCTTAATCTTTGATGGAGGTTGGAACTCTGGATTATTTCTCTCATTTGAGTGAGACATGATACTCCTACCATAGCTCTTTCGATTCTTCTTTGGGATACCCAAATAGTGTTCTCATCCTGTTTGCATAGGGCCCAGGTCTCTGAGGCATACGTTAGTGCAGGAAGAATGGTGGAATAAAAAAGATGTGCCCGGAGTCGGAGGTCCTTCATCCTCTTAACCACTTCTTCGATGATCTTGAAGGCGTTCCAAGCTGCTCTCTTCCTCCTGTGCTGTTCTGGCCCCAAGTTATTCCTCATGTTGAGTTCTTGACCCAGGTACACATAGCTGCTGCATTCGGAGATGTTCATTCCATTGAGAGCAAATGGAGCATCAGGGACTAGTTCATTTTCATGATCATCATCTTGTTGAGGTTGCGCTGCAGTCCGACCTTTCCACACTCTCGGTCGAAGTTGGCTAGCATTTGTGCCGCTTGGCTAATGTTTGATGTTATGAGAACGATGTCATCAGCGAAGCAGAGGTGGTGTAGTTGCTGACCATCTATCTTCACTCCCACTCCTTCCCATTCCAGTTGTTGCATGACATTCTTGAGGGTGGCACTGAAGAATTTTGGTGAAATCGTAATGCCCTGCCGAACGTCTCTCTTTACTTCAGTGAGTTTGGTCACTGTGTGGATATGGTCGATCGTGCCAAATCCTTTTCAAAACCCGGCTTGCTAGCATGGTTGTCCTTTGTCTAGTGTTCTGCCTATTCTATTTAGGATGACATGAGTGAACAACTTTTAGATAACAGACAGCAAGAAGATTGGGCGATAGTTGCTGATGTCATGAATATCTCCCTTCTTGTACAACAGAATGGTCCTGCTTGTTTTCCACAGTGACAGAACCTTGCATTAGGACAGGTAGCGTGTGAAGAGCCAAGCCAGTGTATTTATGAGTACTGGCAGTAGATTATTCAGGTGTTCGGGTCTGACCTTGTCTGGACTGGGTGCTGTACGCATCTTTACTGACGAAAATGATGTGTTGGATTTTGGAAGGGAGGATGTTGGGAACGACATATCCATCCTGCAGAATTTGGTATGTGGGCAGGTGGACATGGCTGTCAAAGAGATCTGAATAGAAGTCATGAATAATCCTCTCCATTGCCTTTCTGAAAGATGTGATAGATCCATCAGGTTATTAGAGGGCAGTCATCTTGGTCTTGTAGTTGGCGAGGGACAGGCGAGTGTTGCGAATACTTTTCCTGGCTTTTGCCGCATCGGCCAACACTGCTACTCTTCTCTCTTTGAGGTCTTTCTTTTTTGCTTCTCTGCACAGCTTTTCAAGCTCAGACATTAGCTTGTGGTTGCCTGAGGCTTGTACCAAACTACATTGATGAATGAGCTCGAGAGTTTCTATCAGATGGGCCGGACATGTAATGTGTTCAGAGATGACTGCTAGACCAGAGCAGTTACTGACTGGATTCCACGGGATGTCAAAGACTGTGTGGCTGTCCACCAACGAGATGGTCAGACATTTTTGTCAAAAGCCTGAATGAATGATTTGAAGCTCTTCCTCTTCCTGGAGCGAGCAGTTATCATTGGGCTACACTAGCACGTGACAGGGACAAATGGAAACATTACTGGCACCAGCTCGAGCAAATCGAAGATTAACAGGAAGACAAGTGATACAAGTGAAGTGATACTCACATAGAATATGTAACAAAATTTTGTTTATAAGAGCATCAAGGAAAACCTTCATGAGAAGTGTGTAAACTTATGAGATACTAAAATAAGATTTAAAAAAAGGTAGATATGAACTTACAGAATGATTTGACCTATGCCTTAGACAAAAATGTTCCTTGTTATGGGGGATTCCCAATATTTCACATGTCAAAACATATGCAAGTTCAATTCCTGCTATAATGCCCATGTGTGCAGAATGCAATTTGGGCATCACTACTAGAGTGAGCACTGCATGACTTCCAGAGTACCACAACCTACTTTGGGACCAGTGGATAGTGGCACAACCAAAATTTTTAGGTGCACCACAACTAAAGACTGCAACTTCTGGCAAATACGTATTCTAGAACCACAAGCAAGCATGCAGACGTCAGTGAGCATCAAGGCCAAGTGTGTGAACAGTTATGTGCAACTTTCCATCATTACAGGATTACAGGAAGAAAAAAATAAAAGGTTGAATATTTTTGTTTTGCTTTTGGGTCACACCCAGCGATGCTCAGGGGTTACTCCTGGCTTTGCAGTCAGGAATTACTCCTGGCGGTGCTCGGGGGACCATATGGGATGCTGGGGATCGAACCCAGGTCGGCCAGGTACAAGGCAAACGCTCTACCCGCTGTGCTATCGCTCCGGCCCAAGGGTTGAATATTTTTTAAATTGTTTATATCAGAACTGGTCTGCTCCCTTTTTCAGGTTAGTGGAGTGAACGGGCGCCATCCCATCTGCGCCTGCACCTCCCCCCCCCCCGCCCCCTGCACCGTCTTCCTCGGACCCTGGATTCACCCTTTCTGAGCAACGCCCACCTAGACCCTCATCACCTTCCAGTGCCGGCCCACTGCTCCGCTCCCTTTTTCAGCAATATGAAGAAACAGCGCAAATCCCTGCTACAAGGGGAGGACGAAGAAAAGAGTCTTGATGCATCAGTAGACCTTACCTACAAACTGGAGCTCTCCAATAAAGAATTCAGAGGTGAAATCCTCAAGATATTCAATCAACTCAATCGAAAGTTTGACAAGGTATTCGTTACATTAAAGAAGGACCTCACAGAAACGATAAAACAGACAGCTGAAAAATTACGGGAAGAAATGAGAATAGAAAGAAAAAACCTACAGGAGGAAATGTCACAAATAAAGGATTCGGTAGATGAATTAAAAAACTCAGTGGGTGCCCTCAACAATAGAATGACTGCAGCAGAGGACAGAATCAGTGAGCTTCAAGATCAGCTCCAGGCAGCCTATAGGCAACAACAATCAATGGGGAGAGACCTCAAAATAGCTCTAGGGAGAATTAGAGTCCTAGGGGATGAATTCAAGAGGAACAACATTAGAATCATTGGACTACCAGAAGGACAGGGAACCAACCCCAGTGAAAAAGCCACAGTCAAAAAAATCATTGCTGAAAAGTTCCCAGAGCTGGACAATGCAGACATCCACATTCAAGGAGCCAGAAGGGTACCAGCTAAAAGAGACCCTAACAGAAAAACTCCAAGACATATCATAGTTAGGATGATGGACATAACAGATAGAGACATATTACTGCAAGCCGCAAGGTTGAAGAAGGAAATCACATACAATGGAGCACCCCTTAGGTTCACAGCAGACCTATCGGAGGAAACCCTTCAAGCTCGAAGGCAGTGGTGGGATATAGTGAAAAAAACTCAATGAAATGAATGCCTCACCAAGAATACTTTATCCGGCCAAACTCTCATTCAAACTCGAAGGAATTATATACTATTTTGTGGATAAACAACAACTCAGGAACTTCATAGACTCTAAACCAAACCTAAAAGAAGGTCTAAAGGGGCTAGTATAAGACAAGAAAAACCCCTACAAGCACAACAAACATTTACAGAAAGATGGCACAAAACCCTATGACAATAATCTCTCTCAATGTCAATGGTCTTAATTCACCAATTAAGAGACACAGACTGGCAAAATGGATTCAGAGACTCAACCCAACATTCTGCTGCCTGCAATAAACACATCTGAATAGCCAGAACAAACACAGACTCAAAGTCAAAGGATGGAAAACAATTCTGCAAGCAAACAACTCCCTCAAAAAATCTGGGGTGGCTTTACTAGTATCAGACAACATAGACTTCAGGTTGAAAAAGATTAGAAGGGATAGTGAAAGCCACTTTTTATTAATCAAGGGATATGTACAGCAGTAAGAAATCACACTCCTAAACGTGTATGCACCCAATGAGGGGCCAGCTAAATACCTACAACAGCTGCTAACAGACCTTAAGAAGAACATTGTGGGCAACACAATAATAGCTGGAGACTTCAACACCACCCTATCACCTCTGGACTGATCAAGAAGATTAAAACTCACCAAGGAAATAATGGCTTTGAAGGAAGAAATAGAATAGAGAGGGCTAATAGATCTATACAGGGCTCTATATCCAAAAAAAGGGGAATACACATTCTTTTCCAGTGCACATGGAACATTTTCCAGAATAGACCATGCGTTGGGCCATGCAACATACCTCAACAGAATCAACAAAATAGACATTGTACCAGCTATTTTTTCAGACCATGATGCACTGAAAATAGAAGTTAATCATGGAGAGATGCAGAAAAATAAATCAAACACCTGGAAATTAAATAGCTCGATGTTGAACAATGAGTGGGTCAGGAAGGAAATCAAGGAGGAAATCAAAAGGTACCTGGACACAAATGAGAATAAAAACACGAACTACCAGAACCTGTGGGATGCAGCTAAAGCCGTTTTGAGGGGAAAATTTATAGCTCTGCAAGCATATCTCAGGAAGGAAGAAAGGGCCCGCATAAATAACTTGACTTCACAGCTCAAGACCTTAGAAAAGGACCAACAAAAGGAGCCCAAACCAGGCAGAAGGAAAGAGATAATAAAACTTAGAGCAGAAATTAACGACATGGAAACCCAAAAGACAATTCGAAAGATCAATGAAACCAAGAGCCTGTTCTTTGAGAAAATAAATGATATTGATAAACCACTAACAAGACTCACAAAGAAAGAGAGAGAACAATTATAAGTTGAATCAGAAATGAAAAGGGGGACATCGCAACAGAAACCAATGAAATTCAAAAGATCATCAGAGACTACTTTGAAAATCTGTATGCCACGAAACAGGAGAACCTAGAAGAAATGGATAAATTCCTGGATTCCTATAATCTCCCAAGGCTGAACCAAGAAGACCTGGAGTTCCTAAATAGTCCTATTAACATCAAGGAAATTAAAACGGTAATCAAAAGTCTTCCCAAAAAGAAAAGCCCAGGCCCAGACGGATTCACTAGCGAATTCTTCCAAACATTTAAAGAGGACCTATTGCCAGTTCTTCTCAAGGTTTTCCAGGAAATTGAATAAACAGAAACCCTCCCAAAGAGTTTCTATGAGGCTCACATCTCCCTAATACCAAAAGCAAACAAGGACACCAAAAAAAAAAGAAAACTACAGGCCAATATCCCTGATGAACACGGATGCGAAGATTCTCAACAAAATATTAGCAAATAGAATTCAGCAACTCATCAAAAAGATCATACACCATGACCAAGTGGGATTCATCCCGGGGATGCAAGGATGGTTTAACATTCGGAAATCAATCAACATAATGCATCATATCAACAAAAGAAAAGATAAAAATCATATAATCATATCAATAGATGCATAGAAAGCATTTGACAAGATCCAGCACCCGTTTATGATGAAAACTCTCACCAAAATGCGTATAGAAGGGACCTTCTTCAATATAGTCAAAGCCATCTACCACAAGACTACGGCAAGCATCATCCTCAATGGGGAAAAACTAAGACCCTTCCCTCTGAGAACAGGGACAAGACAAGGATGCCCACTCTCTCCTCTTCTGTTCAATATAGTACTGGAAGTAATTGCAATAGCGATTAGGCAAGAAAAAGATATTAAGGGCATTCAGGTAGGAAAGGAAGAAATCAAGCTCTCACTATTCGCTGATGATATGATATTATACTTAGAAAACCCTAAAACCTCTACCAAGAAACTCCTAGAAACAATAGACTCATATAGTAAAATTGCAGGCTATAAAATCAATACCCAAAAGTCCATGGCTTTCTTATATGCAAATAGTGACAGAGAAAAAAGCGACATGATAAAAGCTATCCCGTTCACAATTGTGCCTCAAAAAATCAAATACCTCGGAATCAGCTTAACTAAGGAGGTAAAGGAAATGTATAATGAAAACTACAAAATGCTACTTCAGGAAATAAGAGAAGACACGAAGAAATGGAAAAATATCCCCTGCTCTTGGATTGGAATAATTAATATTGTCAAAATGGCAATTTTCCCCAAATCATTGTACAAATTCAATGCGATCCCTATAGGGATACCCTTGTCATTCTTCAAAGAAATGGAGCAAGCGCTCCTGAAATTCATATGGAACAATAAGCCCCCACGAATAGCTAAAGAAATTCTTGGGAAAAAGAAAATGGGAGGAATCAACCTCCCCAACTTCCAACTCTACTACAAAGCGGTAGTCATTAAAACAGCTTGGTACTGGAACAAAGGCAGAGCGGCAGACCAATGGAACAGGGTTGAATACTCTGACACACACCCCCAAATATATGACCATCTAATCTTTGATAAGGGAGCAAAAAAGGCGAAGTGGAGCAAGGAAAACATGTTTAACAAATTGTGCTGGCAAAACTGGACAGCTACATGCAAAAAAATGGGCTTAGACCTCCACCTATCACCATGTACAAAAGTCAGATCAAAATGGATTAAAGACCTCAACATCAGACCAGAATCCCTAAGGTACATTGAAGACAAGGTCGGCAAAACCCTCCACGACATTGAAGCCAAAGGTATCTTCAAAGCTGACACGCCACTGGCCAAGCAAGTGAAAACAGAGATAAATAAATGGGACTATCTCAAACTAAGGAGCTTCTGCACCTCAAGAGAAACAATGACCAAAGTACAAAGACAATCTACAGAATGGGAAAGGATATTTACAAAGAACCCATCCGATAAAGGGTTGATAACAAGGATATACAATGCACTGGTGGAACTCCACAAGAAGAAAACTGCCAACGCGATCAAAAAATGGGGTGATGAAATGAACAGAAACTTTCCCAAAGAAGAAATCCGAATGGCTCAGAGGCACATAAGAAAATGTTCCATATCACTAAACATCAGGGAAATGTAGATCAAAACAACCATGAGATATCATCTCACACCACGGAGACTGGCCCACATCCGAAAAAACAAAAACAACCAGTGTTGGCGTGAATGCGGGGAGAAAGGGACTCTTCTTCACTGCTGGTGGGAATGCCGACTGGTTTAGCCCTTTTGGAAAACAATATGAATGATTCTCAAAAAATTAGAAATTGAGCTTCCATTTGACCCAGCATTACCACTCCTTGGAATATATTCCGGAGAGGCAAAAAGGTATAGTAGAGATGGCATCTGTATTTCTATGTTCATTGCAGCACTGTTTACAATAGCCAGAATCTGGAAAAATCCAGAGTGCCCCAAAACAGATGACTGGTTAAAGAAACTCTGGTACATCTACACAATGGAATACTATATAGCCATCAGAAAACATGAAGTCATGAAATTTGCATATAAATGGATCAACATGAAAAGTATCATGTTGAGTGAAATGAGTCAGAAAGAAAGAGACAGACATAGAAAGATTGCACTCATATGTGGAATATAATGTAACTGAGAAGTACAAGTTGGCAACGATGCAACTTCTGGCAGATATCTCTCTGGACTTAGTTACTAAAATACTAAAATGCAGAAACCCAAAACCGAGAGGTCGCTAAGTGTGGTCACTCGACCTCGTACCTCTTCATCCTCAGCAATGGAAAACAAATTATCTAATGCTTCCTTTTCAGCAGGTCTGACTTTAGGGGAGAGACTCTCCAAACAATAATAGTAAGTTTTGTTGAAATATTGAATGCAATCAAAGTGAAAGTAAAGTGAAAATTATTAGTTACACAGGCGGGGGAGGCTAAGGGTGGGGGGGATAGGCGCGTGGGTGGGTTAGGGGTGTGGGGGTGCAGGGTGGAGCTATACTGGTATTCTTGGTGGTGGAATATGTGCACTGGTGAAGGATTGGGTATTTGAGCATTGTATAACTAAGACTTACACCTGAAAACTTTGTAACTTTCCACATGGTGACTCAATAAAAAAATTTTAAAAAATTGTTTGTATCAGAAACAAATCACTTTTCTTCAATTTACATTGTAAATTTAGAGGCACTATGATAAAAGATGTTAATAGATTTTTTTCTGGCACTTATAAAGCTAATTATGCATTGATACAGAAAAATAATAAAGGACCAAAGAGATATTTCAGAGGTAAAGGTGTTTGTTTCACACTTCACGGACCTTTGTTTGACCTCTGTCAACTGGTCTCCTGAGAAACTCCAAGAGTAATTCTTGAGCATAGAGCCAGAAATAAGCCATGAGCACAGCTGGCTTTGGCCACAAGGTAAAAATAAATGAGTGAGAATATCGCAAGGGTAGTAAGGAAATCAAGAAGAGGGTGTCTGGTAGTAACACAGGGACAATGGTCAAAGTCCTTGGTCCCTCTATGGTGTAGAGGCTCACTATCTGTAATATCTAAATGACCAGATTCAACACTTGATCCAATGT
Source organism: Sorex araneus (assembly GCF_027595985.1). Lineage (NCBI taxonomy): Eukaryota > Metazoa > Chordata > Mammalia > Eulipotyphla > Soricidae > Sorex > Sorex araneus. The sequence continues at coordinate 133,037,695 of NC_073304.1, read as the reverse complement.
TACTGTAAACTTGAGAAACAAACTACAACAATTAAATTTAAACATGTAACAGTCAAGGTTTCAGGTTGGAGACATGGGAAGTATGGTGGGGTATGGGAGGGAATCTGGAGTAAAAATTGGAAGATTTCGGACATGGAGTGGTGGAAATAGAGGAGGAAACATTGTATGCTGGAAAACCAAGTTTAAATAACCATGCAAATTATGGTGCTTAAAAAAATTAAAATCAGAAGTAAAATATAAAAATCAATGAGGAAATCTGACTCCTACAGAAGAAAATAGATGGTATAATATCGCCCTTGTTAAAAGAGCAGAGAATTGGCGTGTGAACGGTCAAATAATGAAACAGAACACAAGAATTGTTTCAGATACACTTATGTAGCATTTAGTAGCTGGCTAAGGTAACATCTAAAAATAGTCAGCAGAGATAATTTTTTAAACAAGTGATATTAGTGTAATTGGATGATTATGGAAAAAACATCTGATTCATGTTTTAAGTATTATTATAAGTGTTGAATAAAGTAATTATATAAACTGAACAAAATGTGAGCAATTATATATGTACATATATATATTGAAAGCAGTAAATCCTTGCTAAAATGAGTCAAAAATAGATAAACATTGTAAATACATTTTTCAAATTATAAAAATTAAACTTTTATTTGCTTATTTATTTTTGTTCATATGTTTTTTTTCTTTAGGGGGTTGGGGGGAACACCTGGCTGTGCTCAAAACTTCCTTCTGGCTCTGTGCTCAGCAATCACTCCTGGCCAGTTTGGAGGACTATATGGGCTCTTAATAGCTCAAACCTGGGTTGGTTGCATGTGAAGCAAGTGCCTTATCCACAGTATTATTTCTCTGGCCCCTAAAATTTTTAGTTTTATAGATAAAATACAAGAAATGTTAAAAGAAGTATAACAAGTTTGGAAAACAAGTCATGTGCAGATGACAAAGAACTTGAAACTGAATATACAGAGAGATAATAAAAATGCATGAAATTATAAAATCCCGAAAGGAAAAAAGTTGCAATCGCATGAACAAGTAGAAACAATTTACAAAAGAAAAGAAATGACCCTTAAACCATTTGTACATTACTTCTCAAGGAAAGTGAAATGCAAATTAATACCATATAAAATGCTATTTTTATTAATCAGATGGAAATAATTCACAATCCAGAACTACATAGTCTCATATATTGCAGATAGAATGCAAAATAGTATGCAGAGAAATTTTGCAACATTTATCAAAATTACAAATCCATTTGTCTTTTTTCTCCTCCAGCTTCCATCTAGGAATATGTCTGCTCACAAGTAAAACAATAATATAGCTACAAGGTTGCTATTTATTAAAGCTTTGTTCTTTTTTTTTCTTCTTTGTTTTAATTTATTTTTAATTGAGTTACTGTGATAACAGTTATAGGGCTTTTAGGATCGAGTCTCAGTCATACTATGCTCAAACACCCATCCCTTCACCAGTGCACATGTTCCACCACCAATAACTCCAGCATACCCCCCATCCCACGCCCTCTCTGCCTGTGGGACAGATGATTTTCACTTTACTCTCTCCTTACTTTGATTACATTCAATATCGACTGGAAACTCACTGTCATTATTTGGAGTTTTTCCCCCAACACTCATACCTTTCTGAATGGCATCATTAGACTGTATGTTTTCTATTGTTGGTAATAAAGAGCATATAATGTTGCATGGTCGCGAAAGTGGCCGTCTAGATTTGGAGTTCTGGTATTAAGTCCAGAGGTATTTCTGCCAGCAGCCACTGCATTCCGAGATTGGTTTCTGTGGCGCTGGGATCATGGCTGTTCAGGAGCAGAGGAGCTATTCATGGGCGACCTCTTGGGGTCTCATTTGGGTAGGAGGCAGGGCCGGTTCTGCCTCCCCCATTGCAAGATTCCCCATGCATCCCATCCCATCACTGCAAACTCCTACCTCTCTGTTTAATTGGTTTTGAACGGTGGCGGTTGCCATGCTGTCCAGAAGGGAAAAGGCCAAGGGACAGAAACCCTTCCCTTCCTGGAGCTGCATGGGGCCATAGCTTAGTTCAGAGTCCAGGAGTATATCTGCCAGCAGTCACTGCAGTCTGAGATTGGCTTATATGCCTCTGGGATAATGGATGTTAAGGGGTATTGGAGCCATTCCTGATCATATATTTTGTATATCAGGAAAGGTTTGGAGATGTCCAGTTCCACATACTGTAGCCGTGTTAGTAGAAGCTCAGTGTCGCTGGGGCTCCATCTGAAAAAGGCATGCTGGCTGTACCTTCTCCATCTGGCCCCCCAGTGTTGTTGGCCCAGTCTGGGGTCCAGAGAAATCTCCAGCTTGCGGTGCTGCCAGAACAGCCCCGAATCTTCACTGTTGGTTGTGACAAGATGGCACCGAGGGTGGGTCGAGGGCGTGACTTCCGGTGGCCTGGGCAAATTGGGAACTGGGCTGGCACTGCCCCATTCCAGTGCCCATGGGGGTTTGGTGATGTCCCAGTCCTGCATACCGGAGCCATGTTAGTAGAAGCTCAGTATCACCAGGGACTCCATCTGGAGAAGGCATGCTGACTTTACATTCTCCGTCTGGCCCCCTGGTGTTGTTGGCCTGGTCTGGGGTCTGGAGCAATCTCCGGCTTGCGATTAAAGCTTTGTTCTTAATAAAAATATTAGAAACAAATATATCCATCTCTACAAATTTGATGAAATAAAATCTGTCACGTCTCTTATATATGTATATGTATACATATATATGGCATACAGCTACTATACAGCTCTAAAAAGGGATAATAAGAGAACATTCCATTTAAAAGGCAATGTGTCTGAGTCATCTATCGAAGGAAAAGAAAAAAATAAAGAAAATTATATGTGATGTTCTAATTTTTATAAAAATAAGGTGTAGACAGCATTGTATTTGCTTGCAATTGAATGGATATTAAAGAATATACAGATAAAGTTATGTGCAATTGCCAATTTTATGGGTTTATGGAGTAGACACGAGAAAATGTGAAATGAAATTTTATTCATTCTGTATTGTTTATTTCCAATAGTTGAAACATAAAAATATGTTATCTATTAAAAGCTAATACATTTAAGGAGACTGAGAGATAGTACAATAAGTTAGGAAGTTGTTCTCTCCCGGAAGGGTGCATAACATGACACACGCCTGTAACCATGCTTCCAGAGCCCGCACCAAGCTGTACCATAATGTTCAGCCTAAATCTCTCCCAGTCAGTCTGTTTGCAGCATTGGTATCAAGAAATCCATGGTAGATATTCTTGTCTCTATACCTCCAGAAATCATGAACAAATGCTATACTCCTATACTCAGTCTTGCTCTCTATAACTTATAGCCTAGCACGTACCTGCAAGTAAGCAACCAAGTGGATGACTACTCTGAAAGAATTAACACCAACAAATTGAATAGCACAGAATAAATGTGAAATTTATAAGAACAATCTGCCAACACAGAACCATGATGCAGTAGAATATTTGATACATTTTAATGTTAAGAAAATAGAAGTCATCAGCAACATTTTTGCCAGGAAAATTCCAAGAGCACATGGTTCCATGGATGAACGAACTCTAACAATATTTAAAGAAAATAATGACAATTGTTCATAAACTATTAAAAATAACTCAAGCAGTGGAAGGAGTTCAAGCTCATTTTGAAAAGCTATTATTGTCCTGACAACAAGGCTTTATAAGGAATTACCAAGATACCAAAACAAAAAAGACAAAAAAAACCAATAAAAAACAATTTCCAATTTCCAATCCTGATATCTTGATCAGGTAGAGAATGGTCAGAAGTTTCATGGGTAGTGGGAGAAATGCTTAATTATTGCAGTATTTTGGGAGAACAAAAAAGGAAAAATCCATCAGAATGTTTTTATTTTTTTATTAGTTTATTTTTAATTAGAGTCATCGTGAGGGTACAGTTACAGATTTATACATTTTTGTGCTCATGTTTCCCCCATACGAAGTTCGAGAACCCATCCCTTCACCAGTGCCCATTCTCCACCAACAGTAAACCCAACATCCCTCCCACCCTCCCCAGTCCAGTCTCCCCCCACCCCACACTGCCACTATGGCAGGGTCTTCCCTTTTGTTCTCTTTCTCTGATTAGGTGTTGTGGTTTGCAATAAAGGTGTTGAGTGGCCATTGTGTTCAGTCTTTAGACTGTATTCGGCCCGCATCACCCTTCCCCCACATGACCTCAGACCACATTTTACTTGGTGGTCCCTTCCCTGAGTTACCCAGAATGAGAGACCAGCCTCCAAGCCATGGAGACAACCTCCTGGTACTTATTTCTACTATTCTTGGGCGTTAGTCTTATAGTCTATTATTCTATATTCCACAGATGAGTGCAATCTTTCTATGTCTGTCTCTCTCTTTCTGACTCATTTCACTTAGCATGATACTTTCCATGCTGATCCACTTATATGCAAACGTCATGCCCTCATTTTTTCTGACAGCTGCATAGTATTCCATTGTATAGATGTACCAGAGTTTCTTCAACCAGTCATCTGTTCTAGGGCACTCAGGTTTTTTCCAGATTCTGGCTATTGTAAACAGTGCTGCGATGAACATATAAGTGCAGATGTCACTTCGACTATACTTTTTGGCTTTTCTGGGATATATTCCCAGCAGTGGTATTGCTGGGTCAAATGGGAGCTCAACCTCTAGTTTTTTGAGAATCGTTCATATTGTTTTCCAAAAGGGCTGAACTAGCTGGCATTCCCACCAGCAGTGTAGAAGGGTCCCTTTCTCCCCACATCCTCTCCAACAGCGTTTGCTTTTGTTCTTTTGGATGTGTGCTAGTCTCTGTGGTGTGAGGTGGTATCTCGTGGTTGTTTTGATCTGCATATCTCTGACGATTAGTGAAGAAGTAAAGGACCTCTACAAAGAAAACTATAAAACGCTACTCCATGAAATAAAAGAGGACATGAGGAAATGGAAACATATCCCCTGCTCATCGATAGGGAGAATCAACATTGTCAAAATGGCAATACTCCCAAAAGCATTATACAGATTTAACGCGATAGGGATATCCATGGCATTCTTCAAAGAAACGGAGCAAGCAATCCTGAAATTTATATGGAACAATAAACGCCCACAGATAGCTAAAACAATTCTTGGGAAAAAGATGATGGGAGGCATCACCGTCCCCAACCTTAAACTCTATTACAAAGCGGTAACAATTAAAACAGCATGGTACTGGAACAAAGGCAGAGCTGCAGACCAATGGAACAGGGTGGAATATCCCCACACACAACCTCAAATGTATGATCATCTAATCTTTGATAAAGGAGCAAGAGATGTGAAGTGGAGTAAGGAAAGCCTCTTTAACAAATGGTGCTGGCACAACTGGACAACCACATGCAAAAAAATGGGCTTAGAACTCGACCTGACACCATGCACAAAAGTCAGATCAAAATGGATTAAAGACCTCAACATCAGACCACAAACCATAAGGTACATTGAAGACAAGATCGGCATAACGCTCCACGATATTGAAGATAAAGATATCTTCAAAGATGACACGGAACTAAGCAATCTAGTAAAAACAGAGATCAACAAATGGGACTACATTAAACTAAAAAGCTTCTGTACCGCAAACGATACAGTGACCAGAATACAAAGACTATCTACAGAATGGGAAAGGATATTTACACAATACCCATCAGATAAGGGGTTGATATCAAGGGTATATTAAGCACTGGTTGAACTCTACAAGAAGAAAACATCCAACCCCATCAAAAAATGGGGCGAAGAAATGAACAGAAACTTTACCAAGGAAGAGATACGAATGGCCAAAAGGCACATGAAAAAGTGCTCTACATCACTAATCGTCAGAGATGTAGACCATCAGAATGTTTTTAATTGTTTTGTTTCTGTACCACACCAAGCAGTACCCAGGTTTTACTCCTGACTTTATACTCAGTGATCACTCCTCGTGGTTCTTGGGGGACCATATGGGATGCCAGGGTTCAAATCCAGGTCAGTCATACACAAGGCAAATATTCTACCCACTGTACTATTACTCTGCGCCGTCCATAAGAAATTTTATTATTCCTATTCTTATAATCAGACTTTTAACTTAAGATTTATATGTTATATATATATGCACACATATGCACAAATGCATGTGCACAGAGGTATTGATTGCTATATTTTTCATAGTGATTGAAATACATGAACAAACTGGAGACATATTAAATGATTGTCAATAGTAACAAATTCTGATGTAGAGCAGGAAAAATACTATGCAAATATGCACATTAAAGTCTTAAAACCACTACAGTATTACATAAAAGGTATGTGCAGTTCGCCATACATCAGATAAAAAACTAATAATAAAGTTTGACTTGAACAAGACCGAGCTGGGTTTGATTCCCAGCATCCCATATGGTCTCCTGAGCACCACCAGGATTTATTTCTGAGCACAAAGCCAGCAGTAAACCCTGTGCATTGCTGGGTATGACCCAAAAGCTAAATTAATTAATTAATTAATTAAATAAATAAATAAATAAAAATGCATGCAACCAACCCGGGTTTGATTCCTCCGTCCCTCTTAGAGAGCCCGGCAACCTACCGGCAACCTACCTATCATGCCCGCATGGCAGAGCCTGGCAAGCTATCTGTGGCATATTCGATATGCCAAAAACAGTAACAAGTTTCACAATGGAGACATTAGTGGTGTCCACTCGAGCAAATCGATGATCAACGGACGAAGTGCTACAGTTGTAGTTAATGTTTGGATGTGGCCAGAGTGTCAGCATTTTTCTCATTCACTTTGTATGATGCTGAAGTTGTTTACCTCTGCAGCATACAAAATTGTGGAGGGTGGGGCATACCGAACAGCAGTATGGGGCTATACCTACCAGCTACATTCTCAGGTGACTCCCTGGCAGTACATGGGGAACTAATGTCAGTGATCAAAGTCTGGCCTCAAACATGTGAACTATGTTCTCATACTTATTGAACTTATCTCCCTAACACACTTATTATTACAAAAATAAATAATAATTTTCCCTAACAGCATAAGTAAATGCCTCCACTATTTTTTAGAATTTGTGCTTTTAATCTATTGTGGTCTTTCTTTGCCAGTAACTCTTGGCCATCATCTTATATAAGAAAACTTTCTTGTCCATTAATGGTAAACTCCATAGTATAATTTTCTATCCTTAATTTTGGCCTCTACACTACCATCTGGAAAAATTCTAATGATTTTTTTTATTTTACTCTTGTAAGTAGAGTATTTGCCTTTATTTTTAAGCTAATATAAAATGAAAAAAAAAGATATTAGTAGTTTAAATTTCCAAAAATATAATTTAATCATGAAATTAATCATGACTAGTTATTGTAAATAAATGTGGGCTAGAGACCAAGATTTTTTTCTAGCAGCATTTCCCAAGACTCATGAAAATAAGAGATTTTGGATATTGCATCAAATTCTAACAGCAGCTAGACAATGGTCCCAAAAATGCTCCTCATCTGTGAATGTCAAAGAAGAGTCAACATAATTTAAGAATATTTAAGCTAAAAAACGTTTGCATTTTCACCCTACTAATAATAAATCCAAATACTCCACACAGAAATCTTTATAAAGGAAAAGATCAGAGCCCCTGAAATCTGGATGACTACAGGTATGTTTACCTTTTTTCTTTATTATTACCATGGTTCCAAGTCAAAACTGCTCATATTTTGACTGTTGGATGCTAAACAGTTTGGAGTTGACTACATGAAATTAGAATAAAGCTATATTGCACATAACAGTTTGGGTCCAAAGGTGGTCATTAAAGTAATTTTACATGCATAAAATATTGGCAACAATATAAGTGGGCAATAATAGAACATTGAGTAAAGTAATTATGATGCATCAGTTACAGGAAAATTTTAAAACCATGGTTTTGAAAAATAGGCGATAGTTTTTTATTAAAGCATTGGACTGTTTTTATATATGTAAAATATTACCTCAGCTTTTTTCTATTTAAAAGGATACAAAAGCTATAAGTAGTGAGCAATTAGATTTAGCAAATCATATGAAAAGATGATTACTATAAGGGCAGGTAAATGACCTTGTTTGGGTTAGATCAATCCCAAATGAACCATCAGTTTTATATTCCTACCTGTGTGCATCAGGGTGAAAATACAGAACAACTTAACATTGAGTGTCAATGCCTGTGATATGCTATAAAAATAATGTATTTCATAAGAAAATAGCTATTGTAAACTAATGGTGTGCTAAATGCAACTTTTGGAAAGGGGAAGATAATTTTTCCCTGGGAGGAAAGCCAATGAACCTAATCTAACTTTATTTATGTATCATTGTATTTAGGATTGTTCTTTTTTGCCCCAATAATCTAGAGATTCTTTGATATTTACGGGCTTTAAATCTCTTTTTTCAAGCTGTTTGACTTTTAGGTCCTGGCAGTATGAGTCCCTTGTTCTTTTGAAAGCTCTAAGAAGTTGCTGTTCTTGCAGTTTTCTCTGAATCAAAAAGTGTGTGTGTTTGTGTGGTGCAGGGTAGGAGGGTCTGAAAATGTGCCGCAATGGCAATGAGTTGATCACTTGCAAAATTTAATGTATTTAAGGGAGGTTTAAAATGAAATGAGATTTCCTGGTATGGACAACAGTATACAAAAAGCCCAAACATGCATGCATCTGCAACAGAAGGTGAAGTTGCTTCTCTGACCTGGCCAATGATAGAAGAAAATCCCCCAGCAGCCACCTCTGCAGAGGCAACATAAGGGGATGCTTATTTTTCAGTAAAATCAAGTTTTTTTTTTACTTTGACTGCCCTTTACAATTTTACCTGTTATTGTTATTGAATAGATCCATTTTGTTGGTGAAATAACTGATTGCTTTTTGTTTGAGGTTGACAGTTTAAAAAGAATGGAGCAGAGTCCAAAAGGAAGAAATAACTATGCTGTAGAAGAAGCTCTAAGGATGAGGATGAAGGTGAAAAAAAGGGTCACTGATTACCGACCAAAAAAATAAATAAATAAAAATAAAAAATAAATTTAAAAAAAGCATAGAGCAGAGCCCAAAACACAAGCAATGAGCTAAGTAGGAGAATTCAAGAATTACTTGTACTGGATTGAGTTGTATCACCACAACAGACATGTGGATTCTAACCCAGTGAACCCAATAATGTGACATTATTTGGAAATAGGAACTTATGGTTGTAAATCATGTTATATTGAAACCATAAAAATAAATCTTTAATTGATTGTTTTCACTGTCACTGTCACTGTCATCCCTTTGCTCATTGATTTGCTCAAGCGGGCACCAGTAATGTCTCCATTGTGAGACTTATTGTTATTGGTTTTGGTATATTGAATACACCACGGGTAGCTTGCCAGGCTCTGGCATGCGGGCTAGATACTCTCGTTAGCTTGCCGGGCTCTCAGAGAGGTTGTGAAAGAATCAAACCCAGGTCAACTGCATGCAAGGCAAGTGCCTTATGAGGAAAAAGTTAATTGATGACACAAGCTAATACGAAAAACATCAAATGCAGACAGAAGTAGAGATTGAGTTTTGTAGCTACAATTCAAGAAACACTGAGGTTTGAGCCAAAAAAAAATTATGCAGCAAGGAAGACCTTGGATGCACAGAATACAGGTTAGTTCCTAGGAAACCCATAGGGTCTCCAAAGGCATATAGGAGTGACTCCTTTGAACAGAGCAAGGAATAAGCCCTGAATAGAACCTAATGTGGCAAAAAAAAAAAAAAAATGAAAGAACCACCAAGGGTTGAAAGCCATCCAAGAGCTTGGAAGAAATAAGTAAGGATTTCCTCCCACTGAAGTTTATGTAGTAATAGCAACCTTGCTTTAGGACTTTTAAGCATAAGAGCTATGAGATAACAATTTTTATTTGTAATTTTATATGATAACAGACAATTTATGGTACTGTGTGGTAGTATAGTGTTAACATGCAAATACATGGTTCAATAAGTGGAATTTGCTCTTTTTTTCTTTTAATGCTTATAATAATCCCAAGTAGTGTGTAACATCAACACTATTAATGAGTGTGTGAACTGAAATTCAGTTAAACTAAGAAAATATTCCAGGTAATCCACATAATACACATAGAGATTTTTTTTTTTTTTGCTTTTTGGGTCACACCCAGCAATGCTCAGGGGTTACTCCTGTCTTTGCACTCAGAAATTACTCCTGGAAGTGCTTGAGGGACCATATGGGATGCCGGGGATCGAACCCGGTTCGGCCGCATGCAAGGCAAACGCCCTACCCGCTGTGCTATCGCTCCGGCCCCACACATAGAGATTTGAATATGGTCTTAGTAAAACCAAAGCCTGAAGAATGAGCCAACCAATGAACCAAATCAAAAACTATTTTGCTCTTTCAGGGAAATATTTGTTACTTCAACATTTCTCTATAATAATAAACCAACAAAAGTAATATTTGCTTTCTCTGGGCAAGTCACTTTCTGCTTTTATTAAACAGCAATTTCTTCATAAAATTCTTTTTCTTTTGATTGCAAACTTGCCAAATACCCTAGCAGAACAATACACTGAAATTTCCAAATCATCTTTTAAAAAATGCCATATACAAGATTTAAGAGCCTAATAGAAATAGGGGAAATAAAAGGATGGGCATAATATTTTCTTTGGCAAATATTCACTTCTTCCTAGGAAGCGCTGATAAGGTATATAATTTTCAGTGTTAAAAATGGTAAGATAAAGGGTAAATAATAATCTTAGTAAATTTAGTAAATGTTAATGGGAGACCCACCTTGTTCCAAACAGTAAACATAGCTAAATCTGGGTTTTGAAGCAACCTTTCCCTTATTGTCTGACAAGGAATACAAAATAACAAAAAGAGATGTAAGCTCTTTAATTGGCCCCAACCCCGAGACTCATAAATATATCTCAAGAAAGATCAACAAGATGCAGATATTCTTCCACTTCCTGTGCAAGGCTGAGCCATTGGGGTACTCTGGATAGAGTAGGGTGGACCCAGCAACTACCTAGACTTCCAGCAGTTGAAAATCTCCACACTCCACAATTGCTGTCATGCTCCTGGTTGGACTCCACTGCTCAGGATGAGCCTCATTGAGAACTAATCTATTGAAAAATTCAGGTATCGGTGTTTTGTGACTGAAATCCCATCTCGTGTGGAATCGGTGATGGGCTACCTCTCCCCATCTTCCTATACTTCTGGAAGCCCTGGAATTCACACACACACACACACACACACACACACACACACACACACACACTCCCAAACACCACCCAATTAAGAATTTAAGATTTAAGTCCAGCTGTATCACCTTATTAAAATTTTTTTAATGTTTTATTTATTTATTTATTTATTTATTTATTTATTTATTTATATTGAATCACCATGTTGAAAGTTACAAAGCTTTCAGGCTTAAGTCATTATTAAAAATTTTGACTTCTTGGAGTGATATCTCAAACCTTACAACACTGATAAACCAAAAGTAACATACCAGATTGGATGGGATGTAATGTAGAAGGCATCTGATCTCGATTAGCAAATTATCAATACAGAAGTCTTAACCAGTAACAATATTTTAGTAATATCTTGCAGGAGGGCTTAATTGCTCCATGGTGATGTACACAATCTTCACTAACTTTCATCTGAGGAAACATTTTTTGATCATTCCTTTAGCAAATTATAACAAGAAATATAAAATAAATTATTGAGGGTCTGCGATGGGGGCAGGGTTAAGGGGTAGTTGGGAAAATTTGAGATAATGGTGGTGGGGAGATGCAATGCTGGTGGGATTTGTGTTTGGTATATTGTAGATTGTAACAAATCGTCGTGAACAACTTTGTAAGCTACAGTCTTTATATAAGGTATAAGGAGAAATAAAATTTTAAAAATTAAAAAATAAATATATGATATGGCAACTGTGATATTTTGAGCAAGAAAAGTTAAAATAAAAAGAGGTATTTAGATTTAGATCAGAGGTTAATGTCATTTGAAGTGTGTCATCAGAAAACATCTGTTTCGGGGTTTTAACTTTTCTAATGTTACTTATAGTACAAGTATCACTTTTTTACATATCTTTCTGTGATGAACTTAATGCTCTAATCTAAAACACTATACTCTCTCCACAGCAACCAATAGAATATGTGGTTTAAAAACATTGTGTTTGTGTGTGTGTGTGTGTGTTGTGCAACACCTGACAAGCTAAGGGCTTATTCTTGACCCTTGATTTAGGGACTCATGGTCGTGCTTTGGGGATCATATAAGGTGCTGAAGATCAAACTTGGATTTTCATTTTATGCAAGACAAGTGCCCTGCCTACTATGGAATCACTTCAGCCCCTTAAACTGTAGGTTTTATTTTTGGTAAATTATTATTATTTGTTTAAAGTACTGTAATTAGAGGCTATGTATTTTAGTTATCACTTACAGAAAGAAGCACATGCACACATTGCAGTCATTCTACTTCCAATAAGTGGGATTTGTTAAGTAATTTAAGTTTCTTAGATAATATTCCACAAATGTAACATATCTGTCACATCTGATGCAACAATGGTGTGACAAATGCTGGCTCAAATTTTGGCCATATTGAATACTATTACTTATAGGAAACATCTGCCTAATATTTTCAGAAAATTGTGACAAAGATATTATTTGTTGGTTAAAGTAAAACTAAGTATGTAAGTATATAATATCTATTCTTTGAGGACTGGATGGAATGCCACACCCAGTGTTGCTTAGGGTTTATTTCTGGTTCTCTACTAGGAATGACTCTTGTCTGGCTTGGAACATCATATGGAGTGTCAGGGATGAAACCCAGATTGGTCGTGTGCAAGGCAAATGTCCTATGTGCTGTACTACCCCTTTGACAGGTAATATTTATGAGACAAAAAATATATTTTAATAAAGAAACAGTAGAGACCTAGCAATCACCCCCACAATTCACCCCTGCCACCACATAAGCTTATCTAAAAGCCTTGCTTTGGAGACTCATAAATGTTCTCAAAAGAGATCAACCAGCTGCAAAAAATTCTCAGACACCTGTTCCTGGCCCAGATCTTCAGGGCAATCTCTTAGGGAAGGGGCCAAGTCCCACCCAAACACAGCCCCAGCAGCACTCTCACACCCAAAGCAACTGACATGCCTCTGGTCAGACCCAACCACCTCAGAACCGAGAGCCACAGGAACCTAAACTGCTGACAACTCCAGGTACCCAGGTCTTTAAGACTGAAAACTCTAAGTCTTCTTGTAGTCTATGTGGTGACCTCCCCACCTCCATGTAGTTTTGGAAGATACAGCAGCTATGCTCAGTTAAATATTTAACGCTGATATCCTAATTGTAGCACACCAGAATGGATAGGAAGTAAGACAGGAGCCAACCAATGTTGAGTAACAAAAACATTAACACAAAGGCTTAACTTGAAACAACAACTTAGTAAGACCTCAGACAAGATCTAATGTTGAGATACAACAATTTTTCTTTCAACAGAAATAATTTTTTGATCACTCTGTTGGAATTTAATAATAAAAAGCAATATAAATAAATTAGTTTGGGTCTACTATAGAAGAAGACTTGAGGAGCAGTTGGGAAAATAGAGCCAGTGGTGGAGGGAAGGTGATAGTGTTGGTGGACTGGTGTTGGGATACTGAATGCCTGTAACAAATCATCATGAACAACTTTGTAAACCATGGTGTTTGAATAAAATGTGAAAAATTAAAAAATTATTTGAAAATTTATTCATAGTTGAGTCTAAATATAATATTCTAGTGCCAATCCTATTACCAATGTCAATTTCCCTCCTTCAGTGTTCCCAATTTCCTTATTGTCTCCTGAACCTACTATCTTGATGGACACAATTTAAAGTTTGGTCACTGTAGTTTGGCTCTCATGTCTTCAATGTTAATTCTGTGGTTTGGACAATATGAATTCTTATTAAATAACTTCAGTGCAGTCACATTATCAATTAGCATTAGCCTAGGTTTGTTCTTCCGCAAAGGGAAAAAAGGAACAAGAAATCTTAAATACAGAAAAATTTAGTGCCCCCAAACAGATGACTGATTAAAGAAACTTTGGTACATCTACAAAATGGAATAGTATGCACTTGTTAGAGAAAATAAAGTCATGAAATTTGCATCTAAGTGGACCAAGATGGAAAGTATCATGTTAAGTGAAATTAGTCAGAAAGAGAGAGACAGACATAGAAAGATCATACTTATCTGTGGAATATATAGTAACAGAGTGGGAGACTAACACCCAAGAGTAGTAGAGATAAGGAACAGGAGGTCTGTCTCACAGCTTGGAAACTGTCCTCACATCCTGGAGGAAAAGGCAGCTGAGAGAGAGAAGGGAACACCAAGTAGAAGATGTTGGGAAGACCCATCTGAGTTGAAAGATGCGAGCTGCAAGTAGAATATAGACCGAACATGAAGGCCATTCAATATCTCTATTGCAAACTACAACACCCAAAATGAGAGAGAACAAAGGGAATGCCCTGCCACAGAGGCAGGGTGGGGTGGTGGGGGATGGGGTGGGGGTGGTGAGAGGGATACTGGGATCATTGGTGGAGGAGAATGGGCACTGGTGGAGGGATGGGTAAACAATCACTGTATGAATGAAATGCAAACACAAAAGTTCATAAGTTTGTAACTGTACCTCACAGTGATTCACTAAGAAAAAATTTTAAAAAAAGAATATTTTAAATACAGAATTTAGGTAAGAAATGATGCACAATGCAATGAAATCTTTGAACATATATATGCATATATTTATATATATAATTTTAGATGTACAATGAAATGAAAAGCTTTGAATATATATGAATATATTTATATATAATTTTAGAAAAGTTGGAGCTATGGTGGCCATAGAAATATAAGAGAGAATTTATAATATCAATAGATATTGAGGGAAGCAAACCATATTAACTTTTTCTTTGTGGGAAGCATGGATATTTGGGGTCATTCCTAGATGTGCTCAAGAGTCATTCCTGAAAATGCCAGGGATTCAGTCACATGTAAGACAAGTTCCCAAACCATGTTCATTTTTACAAACTTATTTCTAGTCCAAGCCCCTGTGTAAAAATAACATGGGATTTATCCTTACCTCATCCTCTTACAAACTATATGTGGGATAAGCATTTGAAAGCTGACATTCTGTCCTATAATCTTAACATGTCTTATCTAAACCCATGTACTGATGAAACAATAATTCAGTATGAATTAGTTGTGAATTTTTTAACCCTTAAACTGTGCTGCTTTTAAAGAAAATTGGTTGCATTTCTTTCTCACATTCTTCCATTTTTAAGACAGACTTCCAAAGTTTCTCTAGAGATTAGACAGACTCCCAAAGTTTCTCTAGAGATCCACCTCTCTTCCAGAGTCACTCACTGTAGCTTAAATAGAGTTGTTCTTTGAGTTTTTCTAAAAATTGCATTTGAGGTAAAGATGACTCTTTATTTGGTAGACTACTTGGGATGTAATTCCAGAAGAAAGGTGAGGAGTGAGAAGAAAGAGATAAAGAAGAAAATATCTAGAAGGTCTATTATCGAGCTCTCTTTCACCATAGGCAAGGAGAACACCAATCTACTGGAAAACTTCAGAAACTTTACAGAATGCACTTAATAATTGTCTGAAAGCTGTGAAATGGTTCCCCATTGGTTGGAGGACATAAGGTGTTGGTGCTGGTACCCATAGACCGAACTAAATTTATGCTGAGAGGGTCTACATGGCTTTAAAGAAATAAATCCCTTATGTCAACAAACAGATATTGCAGGAATCTAAAGCACTTAAATCTAGGGGTAATTCCAGAATAATTTAAACTGATTGGATTCAGTATCCCAACATTAGTCCCACCACCACTCATGTAAGCCCTACAGTTATGTGAACAGTAATTGGTTGAATATACTTGTGTTACTCAACTATAGCCAATAACAATGAAACACAGTTTTCAACAGATAGGGGAACTAAAAGTATTCTCTTTCCACATTGGACTTGGAAATGCAATAATGCAAGATCTGGAGTAGCATAAATCACCATGTCTCCTGAGGGAAAGGTCACACAGGAGATATGGAAACAGAAGAGAGAAAATTTGGATTTGCATGGACTAATTGAGAAGATGGTATTTGCAGTTTATCAAAAGAGGTTGGTTTTATAATTTGGGGGGTTTGGGTGCACACCTGTTGTTTTTTGGGGTTACTTTTGGTTCTGCACTCAGGAGTAATCCCAAAAGTTGCTCAGGGAGCCATATGTGGTACCAGAGATTTAAACCAAGTTTTCTGTGATGCATTCACATGTAAGGCAACTTCCATACCTTTCCTTCAGACTTGGAATTTTAACCTTTGATACACAATACATTTTATATTGACTTAGTCAATTTGAATTGAACTTTGAATTGAAAGATTGTTTTTTAAAAATAACTCTATATGGTATAGAATTGAATATATAATGTAGTCTAACTCAAGCTGTCTGCAATGGTTTCTTTCTGTATGTCTGTCTGTCCATCTTTCTTTTTTAATTGAATCACCATGTGATAGACAGTTACAAGTATATTCATGGTTAGGTTTCAGTCATACAATATTCTGACACCCATCCCTCCTCCACCAGTGTATTTTTCCCACCACCAATGTCCCAGTTTCTTTCCTGCCATGCCCCCAGCCTACCTCTATGGTGATCACATTCTCTCTCTCTCTCTCTCTCTCTCTCTTTCTGTCATCTCCTTTTGGGCAGTACAGATACTAAGAGGATATCCTGTTTGTTCTTTTTCCTACTTTCAGCATGCAGTTCTTATCCAGAGTGATAATTTCCAACTATCTTACTTATAGTGATCACTTCTCTATCCCAAATGCCTTCTCCCTAAGCACTAAGCACGTGAAGCAGGTTTCCAACTGTGGACCAGTCCTCCAAACCTGACAATAATCAAATACCAGACCAATAACATCAGAATCATATTAGAAATTGTTGGAAATGTAAAGTCCCAGACAGGATTAACCCAGAAATTCATTTTGAGTTTCTTAAAATATAGTCCAGAAACCTATATTTAAACTATTCTCCTGGCCACTTTTAGGCACACTGAACTTGAAAAACTGCTTTCCTAATTGATGCAATAGGGGAAGCCTCCAAAGGCCACAGCACTGGTAAATAGAACTTAAACAAACAAAAAAGTCATCACCTGAAAAAAATCCAAAAAACAAAAATGCAAATTTAAATGTAATTTAAACTTTAGAGCAAGTATATTTAAAAACATACACTAAATATATCCAGCATCAAGAACAAACACAATAGCTCAAGAATCTCAGGGTGACCTAGAAGGGCGTTGCAAAGGCAACTGCCATCTATTTTTCATGTTTTTCTTATTAAAATTTTACATTTGTCTGCACAGCTCTGCCTCATTAGAAGACTTGAAACTAAAAAATGAAGACAAGAGCTTTAGATTTATTTCTTTAGTTTTTACTTGTTCTGACCCGGACCAGACACCAGAACAATTACGGCTGATTTTTTTTTTCTTTTTTCCTTATGGCAAAAGCATCTGATGAAATTTCATTTATGTCCTTTAAGCCCCCTGGGCTTGCTAGCACTACAAAACATAGTTGCCTTTCAGACTTTGGATGATACAAAATAACTATTTTATATTATCAGATTCTGTGAAAATAAACACTTTGAAGAATTATTGCAGAGAAATAAAAACGAAATTTGATGGTATTGTCCTCTCTAGCTATGCCAGGAAACAAAGCTTGTTTTATTAGCTAAGCTCATGGCTGCAGTCAGATCTCATTAAGTTGGCAGGGATTGGGGAAAGAACAATGTCCAATGAAAGACATAAAATATATAAACATTTAGAAACATATTTTGTACTTTTATAGGCCTATTTAAGTCTTTTTAAAAATCTTTCTCTCTATTCTTGTGGATTTGTGTACTTGTAGGAATCATCTAATCATCTATTTCAGACTCATTTTTCTGACAATGCTAAATCAAATATTTATCTTAAACATAATAGTATAATTTAATTTTAGGCAAAATTATTTCATCATAGATTTAGAAAATTTACAAATATCATAAATATCCTATAACTTCTGGGCTGGAGCGATAGCACAGCGGTAGGGCATTCGCCATTCACGCAGCTGACCCCTGTTTGATTCCTCCGACCCTCTCAGAGAGCCTGGCAAGCTACCTAGAATATCTCATCCTCATGGCAGAGCCTGGCGAGCTACTCGTGGCATATTCATATGCCAAAAACAGTAACAACAAGTCTCACAATGGAGACGTTACTGGTGCCCACTCGAACAAATCGATGAGCAACAGGATGACAGTGACAATGACAGTGATCATATAACTTCTAATAACAAGACTTTCCATATCAGCTTTTAGAATTTTAGGAAAAAATTTATAAAGCATTTGTATCATAATTAGACTTCTGGTGGTGATTTTGATATAATGTATTCATTTACCAGATTATATGAGCTGCACACATAAAGCTCATTCATGTTATAAAGCAAAATTTTCTCAATTTTTGTTTTTGAAATGTAGTTATTTCTCTAATCAGTAATATAATGTGTTCAGCTCACAAAATTCTACTTCCTCTTACCTCTGAACACACAACTAAGATATATTTTAAAGTCGATCTTTTCAGTTAGGTAATAATATGCAATCTAACTCAGCTTGAGGATAAAATTGCTATGTGCTCTTTCCATGTCTCTAAAAATATTGGTAACAGAATGAGATCCTCCATGTTTTTGTTCCTTTGACAAAAGCCACTGTAGAATTTTAAGGCCACAAGATTATCATTTACATGCAATAGCCATTGATTATAAATAAAAAATTATTGTAACGGTTCTATATCAGAGTATATGTTGTTTATGGAAGTTTTCTCATAAAAGTGACAGAAATTACAATATAAATTGCATTACTCACAGTGCTAAAGCTATTGACTCTCTGGAACTTCAAAATAAAGTCTGCGGAGTGGCTCAGCCTCACCGGCCCCCAAACCCTGCAAGCCCCCAGCCTCAGCAGAGACTCCCGTCCACAGAGCACCCACCAAAAGGCACCCCCTGGAAGCCTCAGGAGCATGGCAGAAGGAATTAGACAGCAGCAGGACATAAGTGGCCCCTCCCACCAGCAGGTATGGCAGCATGCTGCGTGGGGCCTTCGGGATGGTGGTTGCTCTCATGGCCACAGTTATTTTCCCCTTCCCCAGCACATTGGACTCACAGCTCAAGTTCCTTTACCTAATTCTGAAATGGACATCCTGACTATCCCAAACACATTTGGCCATAGACCACTAGCCTAGTTCAATCAAAGTATGCACCATCGACTGAGCTCTTCCAGAATCTTTACTCAAAGCAAGAGGGGAATACTGATAGTGAACTGGAAGGTCCCAACTCCATACCACAACATGAAGAGACTGCGCATATCCCCACCACGAGGAGAGGATGAAGAAAAGAGTCCAGAAGCCTCAAAGGGGGTTACCCACAAATACGATCTCTCTGAAAAAGAATTCAGGGATGAAATGTTGAAGATGCTCAATGAACTCAAAGAAACTATGGAAAACGCATCCAGCAAGTTAAAGGAGGACATGAAAGAAACAGTGGAACCAACAGCCAAGAAAATATAGAAAGCGAACTAAGCTTTTGCCCCATGCCGGCTAAGGGGGGAAATATCCTTCTCCCTTGGTTTTTCTTCCCTCCGGAAAGAAGCGGTATGGCGTCTGCCATTTTATGGAACTTTTAAACAGGTATGAACTTGGTGGTGCGGGAGAAAAAAAGTGTGTTTTGAACTTGAAACAGCAGGATGCTTGGGCAGTCTCAGGCCGGGGCCGGCTCGAGCTCTGCTGAGATTCGACCCGGGTGGCCATGCCTTTGCACAGCCACTTTGCTGCTTAACTACCAGGATCCAGAGCCAACTAAATTACTTGGGGTCCCAGCGAGTGCTTGCAGCCATGTCTCCAGACTGTGAACTAAGCTTTTACTCCATGCTGCTCCAGGAAGGGAAATGATGCAATTTCCAACTTAAATCTCCCTGGACTTAATTACTAAAATACAGAAATCCTAAATCATGCGGCCGCTACCGTGGCCGCGCGACTTTATATCTCTTCATTCTCATTAGTGGAAAACTAATTATCAAATGTTTTCTTGTCAATAGGGCCGTATTCTAGGGGGATAGAATCCAACAAGAATAGTGAGTTCTGTGTTGAAACTCCAACAATAATAGTGAGTTTTGTGTTGAAATATGGAATTTAATCAAGGTAAAGAGAAAAGGAAGTGAAATTTATCAGTTATGGGGGGACAGGGGTTGGGGGGGACTAGTGGTTCTTTTTTTTTTTGGTGGTGGAATATGGGCACTGGTGAAGGGATGGGTGTTTGAGCATTGTATAACTGAGACATAAGCCTGAGAACTTTGTAACTTTCCACATGGTGATTCAATTAAATAAATTAAATAAAAAAAGAAAATATAGGAAAAAATGCAAGCAGAAATTAAAAAGCTACAAACAGAAATGTCACAAATAAAGGAGTCCGTAGATGAAATAAAAAGCTCAGTGGATGCCCTCAACAGTAGAATGACTATAGCCGAAGACAGAATCAGTGAACTTGAAGATGAGCTGCAGAAAGTTTACAGGTAACAACAAAAAATGGGAAAAGATATCAAAATAGCATTAGGACGAATCAGAGTCATAGGGGATGAACCGAAAAGGAACAACATAATAATCAATGGAATACCAGAAGGACAGGGAGGCAACCCCAATGAAACAGCCACAGTTAAAGACATCATTGCTCTCCCAGAGCTGGAGAATGCAGGCTTCCAGATCCAAGGAGCCCAAAGAGTGCCAGCTAAAAGAGACCCTAATAAAAACACTCCAGGACATATCGTGGTCAGAATGATGGATGCTGCGGAAAGAGAAACAATACTGCAAGCAGCAAGGTCAAGAAGGAAATTACATACAAATGAGAACCTTTTAGATTTACAGCAGAGTTATCAGAGGAAACCCTCCAAGCCTGAAGACAATAGTGGCATATAGTGATTTTTCACTCAATGAGCTGTACGCCTCATCAAGAATACTTTATCCAGCTAAACTTTCACTCAAACTTGAAGGAACAGTACACTATTTCATGGATAAACAACAGCTCAGGAACTTCGTAGACTCAAAACCAAACTTAAAAGAAGGACTAAAGGAGCTAAGTTTAAAAAAAAAAAAAACCCTACAAGTGCAACAAACCCCTACAGAAAGATGGCACAAAATCCCATGACAGAGTTCTCTCTCAATGTTAATGGTCTAAATGCACCAATTAGGAGACACAGATTGGCAAAATGGATTCAGAAACTGAACAAAACAGTTTGCTGCCTACAAGAAACACATCAGAATAGTCAGAGCGAAAAATGGAAAGGATGGAAAGGGATAGAAAACAATACTGCAAGCAAACCCCCTCAAAAAAAGCCAGGGTGGCCATAGTAGTATCTGACAACATAGATTTTAGGTTGAAAAAGATTAAAAGGAACAGTGAGGTCCATTTTTTTTTTATTAATCAGGGATATGTACAGCAGGAAGAAATCACACGCCTAATGAGGGACCAACTAAATACTTAGCAACTGCTAACAGATTTTAAGGAGGATATTGTTAACAACACAATAGTATTCAGAGACTTCAACACCACCTTATCACCTCTAGATAGATCAACAAGATTAAAACTCAGTAAAGAAACACTGGCTTTATAGGAAGAGAGAGAAGAGAGAGTGATAATAGATCTATACAGGGCTTTACATTCCAAAAAGAAAGAATGCACATTTTTTTCCAGTGCACACCGAACATTTTTCAAAATAGACCACGTGCTGGGTTATAAAACATACCTCAATCAAATCAAGAAGATAGAAATTGTATCAATTATTTTTTCAGACCACAATCCACTGAAGATAGAAGTTAATCACACACAGACACGGAGAACCAAATCAAACACCTGGAAATTAAACAACTCAATGTTGAACAAAGAGTGGATCCAGAAGGAAATCAAGGAAGAAATCAAAAGATACCTGGAAACAAATGAGAATGAAGACATGAGTTACCAGAACTTATGGGATGCAGCTAAAGTCATATTAAGGGGAAATGTTATAGCACTGTAAGCATATCTCAGGAAGGAAGAAAGGGACAACATAAATAACTTGACCTCACAGCTCAAGATCTTAGGAAAGAGCCAACAAAAGGATCCCAAACCAGGCCGAAGGAAAGAAATAACAAAACTTAGAGCAGAAATTAATGACATGGAAACCCAAAAGACAATTCGAAAGATCAATGAAACCAAGAGCTGGTCCCTTGAGAAAATAAACATGATCGATTATCCACTAGCAAGACTCACAAAGAAAGAGAGAGAACTATAATAAACTGAAGCAGAAATGAAAAGGGGGACATCACACCAGAAACCAAAGAAATTCAAAAGATCATCAGAGACTACTTTGAAAGTTATACCACAAAACAAAAGAACCTAGAAGAAATGGATACATTCCTGGATTCCTATACTCTCCTAAAAATGAACCAAGAAGACTTGGAATACCTGAATAGACCTATCACTGTCAAGGAAATTGAAGCTGTAATCAAGTATTCCAAAAGAAAAAAAAAGCCCAGGTCCATATGGATTCACTAGCAAATTCTTCTAAACATTTGAAGAGGACCTGTTCCCAGTTCTTTTCAAGCTTTTAAAGGAAATTGAAGAAACAGAAACTCTCCCAAACAGTTTCTATGAGGTACATATCTCTGTAATACCAAAAGAAAACAAAGACACCACTAAAAAAGAAAACTGCAGGCCAATATCCCTGATGAACACAGATGTGAAGATCCTCAACAAAATATTAGCGAATAGAATCCAACAACTCATAAAAAGATCATACACCGCAACCAAGTGGAATTCATCTTGGGGATGCAAGGATGGTTTAACATTTGGAAATCAATCAACAAAATCCATCATATGAACAAAAGTAAAGATAAAAACCATATGAGCATATCAATAGATGCAGAGAAAGCATTTGGCAAGATCCAGCACCTGTTTATGATGAAAACTCTTACCAAAATGGGTTTTGAAGGAACTTTCCTCAATATAGTCAAAGCCATATACCACAAGTCTATCACAAGCATTATCCTCAATGGGGAAAAACTAAGAGCCTTCCCTCTAAGATCAGGGAAAAGACAAGGATGCCCACCCTCACCAATTCTGTTCAATATAGTACTGGAGGTTCTTGAAATAGCAGTAAGACAAGAAAAAGATATCAAGGGCATTTAGATAAGGAAGGAAGAAATAAAGCTCTCACTATTTGGAGATGATATGATACTCTGTTCAGAGAACCCTACAGCCTCTACCAAGAAACTATAGACTTGTATAGAAAAGTCACAGGTTATAAAATCAATACCCAAAAGTCCATGTCTTTCATATACACAAATGATTAAAGAAAGGAAAGCGAAATGAAAAAATCAATCCTGTTCACAATTGTGCCCCCAAAAATCAAGTACCTCAGAATCAGCTTAACTGAGGAGGTAAAGGACCTGTACAAAGAAAACTACAAAATCCTACTTCAGAAAATAAAAGAGGACATGAGGAAATGGAAACTTATCCTCTGCTCATGGATTGGGAGAATTAACATTGTCAAAATGGCAACACTCCCAAAAGCATTATACAGATTCAATGTGATCCCTATGAAGTTCTTCAAAGAAATGGATCAAACACTCCTGAAATTCATATGGAACAAAAAAACCCCACGAATAGCTAAAGCAATTCTTGCGAAAATGAGGAGGCATCACCTTCCCCAACCTCAAACTCTACTACAAACTGGTAATAATTACAGCATGGTACTGGAACAAAGGCAGAGACTCAGAGCAATGGGGCAGGGTAGAATATCCTTACACACACCCTCAAACATATGATCATATAATCTTTGATAAGGGAGCAAGAAATGTGAAGTGGAGCAAGGAAAGCCTCTTTAATAAATTGTGATGGAAAAACTGGACATCTACATGCAAAAACATGGGCTCAGACCTCTACCTAACACCATGTACAAAAGTCAGATCAAAATGGATTAAAGACCTCAACATCAGACCAGAATCCATAAGGTACATTGAAGACAAGGTCGGCAAAAGCCTCCATGACATTGAAGCTAAAGGTATTTTCAAAGATAGCACCCCACTGTCCAAGCAAGTGGAA
This sequence comes from Sorex araneus, assembly GCF_027595985.1. Classification (NCBI taxonomy): domain Eukaryota; kingdom Metazoa; phylum Chordata; class Mammalia; order Eulipotyphla; family Soricidae; genus Sorex; species Sorex araneus. The sequence goes on along the minus strand of NC_073304.1, from coordinate 133,013,555 downwards.
ACAGAGATAAACAAATGGGACTATCATCACTTGTCTCACTTGTCATCCCATTTATCTTCAATATGCTCGAGCGGGCACCACTAACATCTCCATTTGTCTCGGTCATGTGCTAGTGTAGTCCAATGGCATCTGCTCGCTCCAGGAACATGAAGAGCCTCAGATGGTTTGTTCAGGGATTTGATGAAGAAGTCTGACTATCTCGTAGGTAGGCAGCCTTGCGGTCTTTAGATGTCCTGTGGAATCCAGTCAGTAACAGCCCTGGTTCAGTGGTCATCTCTAAATAGCCTTATGTGTCTGGCCCATCTGTGTTTCGATGCCCTGGCAAAGGAGACAGCATTGTCCCTGATTCTTGATCTTTGACAGAGGTCAGAACTCCAGATTCCTTCTCTCATTTGAGTGAAACATGATACTCCCAGCATAGCTCTTTTGATTCCTCTTTGGGAAGCCCGAATAGTGTTCTCATACTGTTTTCATAGGGCCCAGGTCTCTGAGATGTATGTTAGTTCAAGAAAAACAGTGGAGTTGAAAAGATGTGCCCTGAGCTGGAGGTTCTTCATCCGCTTAACCGCTTCTTCAATACTTTTGAATGCATTCCACACTCTGCCTTCCTCTTGCACAGGTCAGGTGCTAGGTCATTTGTCATGCTGAGTTCTCGACCTATGTACACATAATTGCTGCATTCAGACATGTTCATTCCATTGAGGGCAATGGACCATCAGGAACTAGTCCATTTATCATAATCATTGTCTTCATGATATTCAGTTTCAGTCCGACTTTTCCACACTCACAGTCAAAGTCGGCCAGCATTCGTGCCGCTTGGCTGATATTTGGTATTATGAGAACAATGTCAACAGAAAAGCAGAGGTGGTGTAGTTGACAACCTTCTGTCTTCATTCCCCTTCCTTCCCATTCCAGTCATCGCATGATGCTCTAAAGGGCGGCACTGAAGAGTTTCGGTGAAATGATGTCGCCCTGTCAAACCCTTCTCCTTATGTCGATGATCACTTATTTGTACAATGGTGAGATCCTGGTTGTGAATCTGTAATATAGCTCACAGAGGATCCTCATGTATTGAGTTTGAATGCCTTGTTTGACTAGGGCTTGGATGACCGCTTCAGTCTCAACAGAATCAAAGGCCTTCTTTAAATCAATGAACGTAACTCTCGTGAAATCTCAACGAGTTTAGTCACCATGTGGATATGGTCAATCATGCTGAATCCTTTTCAGAAGCCAGTTTGCTTGCCTGGTTGTCCTTCATCTAGTGTTCTGCTAATCCTATTCAGGATGACTCGAGTGAACAACTTGTAGACAACAGACAACAGGCAGATTGTGCGATAGATGCTGATGCCGTGGGTGTTTCCCTTCTTGTGTGACAGAACAGTCCTGCTGGTTTTCCACTGAGATGGAACCTTGCATACAGACAGGTAGTGTGTGAAGAGCTGAGCCAGTGTATTGACGAGTACTGGTGGCAGATTCTTCAGGTGTTCGGGTCTGACCTTGTCTGGACCAGGTGCTGTACGTGTCTTTACTGACAAAATGGCATGTCCGATTTTGGAAGGAAGAATGCTGGGAACAACATATCCATCCTGCGGAATTTGGTATGTGGGCCCTTGGACGTGGCTATCAAAAATATCTGAGTAGAAGTCATGGATAACCTTTTCCATTGCCCTCTGGAAGATGTGATAGATCCATCAGCATGTCGGAGGGCAGTCATCTTGGCCTTATAATTGGAGAAGGATGGGCGGGCATTGTGAATACTTTTCCTGGTTTCTGCTGTATCAGCCAACACTGCTGCTCTTCTTTCCTTGAGGTCTTTCTTTATAGCTTCTCTGCACAGCTTTGCAAGCTTGGACATTAGTTTGTGATTGCCTGAGGCTCATGCAAGACCACATTGGCAAGTGAGCTCGAGAGTTTCCGAAGACAGGTGACTTTTTGTGGATTTCTCTTTTTCTGCATTCCTCGCACAATCATGGAAGTGCTGAACCAGTCGATCATATTTCTCGTCGATGTTGTCAATGATGGCATCTTCCCATATTGATGCAGTAGTGCCAAAGAGCTCCCAGTTGGTGGTCGTTCTGGGAGTTCTCTTCTTAAATTTTGAACTCCACATCGGGACCCCCAACTTAGAAAGGAACGAACAGTGTGAGAGACTGTCTGTGTTCATCATGTTGACCGAGACCATTCATGGTAACTCAAAGTTCCAGAAAGCTGAATCTAAATGCTGGATATAAGAGTCTCCTGGTGGACACTTCCACAACGAAATTGACCACATCATATTAAATCGACGGTTTTGCCTGATTGATTTCACTGTTGTCCCAAAATTCCAAACGGGATCAGACCACTGTCTCCTTCATGCGAAATTCTACTTTACGAAGCATGGACAAAGGGCTGCAATAAGACTATCTTAAACTAAGAAATTTCTGCACCTCAAAAGATACAGTGACCAAAATAAAAAAACAATCTACAGAATGGGAAAGGTAATTCACCCAATACCCATCTGATAAGGGGTTGATATCAAGGATATACAAAGCACTGGTCAAACTCTACAAGAAGGAATCATCCAACCCCATCAGAAAATGGGGCGAAGAAATGAACAGAATTTTTCTCATAAAAGAAATTCGAATGGACAAATGGCACATAAAAAAATCCTCTTCATCACTAATCATCAGGGAGATGCAGATCAAAACAACCATGAGATATCATCTCACACCACAGAGAAACACATCCAAAAGAAGAAAAACAATGGGTGTTGGTGAGGGCGTGGGGAAAAAGGGACTGTCTTTCACTGCTTGTGGGAATGCCGACTGGTTCAGCCCTTTTGGAAAACAGTATGGAAGCTTCTCAAAAAATTAGAAATTGAACTCTCATTTGATCCAGCAATACCACTTCTGGGAACATATCTAGGAGATGCAAAAAAGTATAGTAGAAATGACATTTGCACTTGTATGTTCATTGAAGTACTGTTTAAAATAGCCAGAATCTAGAAAATACCTGAGTGCCTGAGAACAGATGACTGGCTAAAAAAACTTCAGTACATCTACACAATGGAATACTATGCACCTGTTTGAAAAGATGAAGTCACGAAATTTGTGTATAAGTGGATCAACATGGAAAGTATCATGCTAAGTGAAATTAGTCAGAAAGAGAAGGACAAACTTAGAAAGATTGCATTCATTCGTGGAACACAAAATAACAGAATGGGAGACTTACACCAGGAATAGTAGAGACGGGTACCAGGAGGATTGATCTACAGCTTAGAAACCGGCCTCACATGCTGGGGTTGGGCAGCTCATAGAGAGAAAGGATCACCAAGTAAAGGGTACTTGGAGGGTCTGCTTGGGATGGGAGATGTGAGCTGAAAGTACACTATAGATCGAACATGATGGCCACTCAATAGCTATATTGCAAACCACAACACCCAAAATGAGAGAGAGAGCAAAAGGGAAAGCCCTTCCAGAGAGGCAGGGTGGGGTGGGAGGGATAGGAGGCGGGTGGTGGGAGGGATATTGAGATCATTGGTGGTAGAGAATGGGCACTGGTGAAGGATGGGTACTCGATCATTGTATGAATGAGACGTAAGCACGAAAGTTTGTTAATCTATAAATGTAGCTCCCAGTGATTCATTTAAAAATAAAAAAAAATTAAAAAATTAAAAACTAAATAAAGTCTACCAATTGCTAAAGATTGGAAAATAAACAGGATGCTCTCCAATAGTTGAGTGCCCTTCAGCAGATAAAAAAAAGCTGTGGTACATACAAACAATAAGTTATTAATTACTAGAAAGAGTACTGAAGAAATAGTACATGGATAAACGTGCTTGCCTTATATGTAGATGATCCTAATTTTATTTCCAAACCCGCTGCCAGTATTGACCTCTGAGCACAGAACCAGGAATGGCTCCTGAAAACCGCTAGATATGGTCGAAACCCCCATCCCAAAAATAACTAAAAAGAAATCATATCATATCATAACTAAAAAACCCATAAAATAAAAGAAATATTCAATGTTTATTACTACATGAGAGAAAGATCAATTTGATTTCAACTATGTGCCAGTATGGAAAGACCAAAAAGAAGAAAAATATATATATGAAGGTCAGTGGTTACAAGGAATTGAAAGCAAGGCAGAGATGATTAGTTAGAACTCGGAGGATTTTAGAGCAGTAAAAACTATTGTGCTCTGAAACCTTTTCTATGTCATTACAAATTTTTCTAAACATACTAATACACAGCAACCAGAATAAAACCTTAGGAGGAATTTTTAGTCATTAATGAATGTTTATATACAATCCATTGATTATAACATATGAACTGCTTTACTGGGGATACTGATAATGGGGGAGATTGTGTATTTGTTGAGACAGGAAGAATATAGAAAATCTCTATATGTTGTGGTCATTTATTTTCTCTAAACGGAAAACTGCTTTAAAGGTGGTATATGGATAAAGATACATATATATATGTATATATATATATACACAGACCTTAGTAGATAATGTTTTCTTACAACTTTCTAAGAAAATTTTAGTACCGTTTGAAGGATGAAGAATGGATCCCTAACTGCCCTTGTGCACTATGCCCCTTTGATTCCCCACTGACATGAATTGAATCATAATGAAAAGTAAAAAACACTTTTCATTATGTCATTAGAAGGATCTGAGGCTTCAGGAGCAAATGTTGGTATTTGATATAGGATTTGTTTGGGCTATGTAGATATAAGAATTCTCCACAAAATGATTTAAACTCTGGTTTTGGTAATGTAGCAAAAGTGAACCCTGAATTATTCTAGTTTTTTAGATACCCAGAACATTAGTGATATAGAACCCCTTTCTGTGTCTGATATAGAACTGCATAGAAGTAGCAAAGACATTGGTTTCCTGTTTTTCCAGAAAGGCAGACTGAAATTGAGTGATATCAACACTGAAAAGAACTTTAAGAAGTTGGAACAGGTATAGAGGATATTCGTTATTTTTACATAAAGATTGTTTATAAACTGCATTCATATCTTGGCCTCTTTCCACACTGAAGAGAAAATGTTTAGAGGAAAACCTGACTCTAAATACCAAAACCAAGGTCCTGATTACGTTTGCGTGTGTATTTGCAAATAGCAGTTTTGTGTCCAGAAATCATATCCTTCATAAAACAGAGAAATGCATTATTTTCCTGTCCTCTGTAAAAAGATTATATTTTTCCAAGCCTTTATTTTTCAATTCCCATGGCTGTAATTTACCCTAAGAGCTCTGAAATGCTTAGATTTTATTTTATTATCTTTCCTGAAACACACATTTCTACATCTTCCTTGTATTTCTCTGGCATTGCAACTCCTTTGGAATGAATCCTAGCATCTCCATTGTTAAGCTCTGAGACTTAGAAAACAGGCAATACCATTTTCTCTACATTAATAAGTAGAAAAACTCTGTCCTCAGGGTAGCTTTCTGATTGCTGACTGTAATAACCAGTGTCACTTACACAATAAAAAGTTTTATGTGAATTTTTTATTGTCTCCCTTTTGGAAAATTATAGTCTTTGCTCATCCAACAGATGTGTGAGGCTGTGGGCTGAGTGCATCTGTTTCCCCTTTACATGGTCACTCTTGTTGCTACCCAAGCAGGGAGATGAATTTTTCAAACGGTCCCTGTAAATCAAATCTAAATAACAGGATAGTTTTATAAACTTATGTGTTGCTTTAATCCCATTGGTTACACCTATCTCAGCTCATCTGTTGTCACTTAACAGCTGTAGAGGTCTTCATCTACTCATGATGAGGTCATGTAGAGGTCTCTACATGTAGAGGTCTTCATCTACTCATGTCTCATATGGGCGAAGTTGACCATGAACTTCAGTGTAAATAATTTATCTAAGAATTATCCCTAAAAGCTTTGGTGGGAGTATGGGAAAAAGAAAATTGGAAAATAAAGCAGTTCTTCAAGGTGTATGTTAACATATTGGCCACCACGGTGGGCTCAATCCCAGGGAGGAGTCCTAGAAGCCCACAGAAGGGCAAGTCTCAGAGTCACCCCGCTGAAGAACAGGGAGTTAATTCTCACCAGCCATGGAAAGCTTCCTTCGAGTGATGTGAATTCCTGGCAACTCTAGGCTATTTATGGGAGTGGTCAAATGGGTTTCTTGACCATGAGAAACCCCTTAGTAAAAGAAAGGCGGGGAGCCTTACAAATTGAGCTGTTGTGTGCTGACAAGTTAAGAGATGGGATGAGCAGGCACTGAGGCATCTCCAACAGTTTTAAAGAGGAATCAGTGTCCCTCAGAGTTTTCCTCAGCTCTGATGATGAGTGTATTAGAAACAAAGGTTCACTGAACAAAAGGAATTTGAGTTTTTTCATTTCTCACCTTCATTCAGAAGATAATTGGTAGGCATAAAAGTTAAAGTGACACTTAAATAATGACAATGGGAACTTGGAAGGATGCTTCCCCTTCCAGAATTTTTTCTTCTCAGGACCCAGAAAATTTCAAAGTTCATCAGTTAACTAACAAATGCACCAGATGCACAAGAAATGAATCAAAAGATAATGTATATCTTTAGTATGAATAAACTTGTTGAAGTGTTTTCCTGAGACGTTTTTATTGGAGAGGCCTAGTGGAGATGGATAGTTTAGTGTCCCAGTGGAGATGGATAGGTTAGTGTCTGATATGCAATGAGGTATGAGCGACATATGAAGTATGTGTGACCTGTACAGTGCACATGTGTGTGTGTGTGTTGAGTGTATGAGTGGTGTTCTTAAGGATTTAGCATGAGGGCCAGGCCATGACTGCAATACCTGCATATGTGACTTTCACCGAGGATAAATACTCAAGGTTCAAAACAAACCTTCTGTATTGTCCATAAAGGTCTATGCTTGGAAATCCCTTAAATGTTCTTACTTACAACTTTCTGCCCTACTCTATCCATCGATCTTTAATGCCTCCTACTTTCAGTAACTTCTGCTGGCTGGGTTTGTAAGAGAGGCTTTGAGGTATTTTTATATTCTTAGGTGACTCAATCATGAATCATAGTTTCCATAGACCAGCATAAAAGGCACAGGCCCTGGGCCATGACATACAAGCACCATAAAGGCTACATAATTTAAGTGAAACATGTACCCAAGCTTATATTTGATTAAAGACTCTTTAGAAAGAAAGACATTTCTGGAAACTTGGAGAAAGTGAAACAAGAGTCCCTAGACAACCTGGGAATTACCTGGTTCTAGCAACAGTGTTTGTCTTGTTTCCAGTTTCTTAAAGTGCAGGGATCACAACCATTTCCTTCCTTCAGCTGACCATGGCATGGCTATGGCAAAGTCAGAAGCTATGCCATCATTAAAACCCGTAAACATTGAAAGCACATGAAAGTTTTTGAATGCTGGTTCTTTGACTCACCCCAGAGATTCCTATGTAATTCGTTTTAAGCATCCTCAACTTGAGCATTTTTAAATTTTGGCAGAAACTCCACATGTGAAATTAAGGTACATAAATAGGTGAGGTCCAGAGAGGGAATTCCAAAGAGAGTTCTGGCTCTTGCTGAATGTCTGATTGTTATGTTCACATTAAGATTTCCAGAAACAAACTCATAATTTATCCTCAAAGCTGCTTCTCTTGCGGTTTTCCTTTTTGAATAAAAGCTTAGCATTATCTCTGACTGTTCTTCTCTTACTACACATCCAGCTGACAACAAAAACTAAAAATTCTGCCTTTAAATATAGCTGAAAAGTTAAACCATATAATAATCTATACTTTCAACCATACAGCTCAAATCAGCATAATATGTTTATGTACATTATAGAAATAGTCTCCACTTAAAATTCTTACCTTTTAATTTCCTTGAATCTTCATTAACAGCAATCAAATTAGTCTTAAAAATAATAAAAAATTAAATTCTACACCCATTCAAAACTTTTCAATAACTTTTCATCCAACAATGAGCAAATATCTGTGATCCACATCTTTACCCAAACTCCCAACTATCAGAAACATAGATAACAACTGAGTTAATGCCATAGTAAGTGAATTGAAGAGTTAACAACGTCAGGTTTGACCAGAAAATAATATAGAAGATAGGGCATTTGTCTTGCACATGGTCATTTCTTGTTCAAACCAAGGAAACATAAATGGTCTCTTGAATACTTCTAGAAATGACTCCCGAATATAGAGTTAGGAAAAATTCCTGAGCCTAGCCTGGAATGGCTCCAAAACAAAATCAAATAAGCCAAAATCCTCTTTGGGATAACATGGGGCTGGAGAGATAGTATACTTGTTAAAGTGCCTCTCTTGCATGTGGTCAACTAGGATTCCATCCTCCGAACCATTTATGGTGCCCTAAGCACTCCCAGGAGTAATAATAATAGCTGTAGATGTAAAAAAAAAGCTCTGAATAATAGCTGTAAATAATCCCTTATTACAACTGTGTGTGGTCCAAATAATGAAAAGAAAAAGGCAAAATAATAAACAAAAACTTAAAATGAATTACATAAGCTTAGTTGGACTTGTCAAATCCAAGAATAGATTGAATGCCGGCCTTGCAAATTCTGCCAGCAATACATGTTTTGAAAAAAAAAAAAGAAGAAAAAAAACACATGATTCCCCACTTTCCATTGACACCGATATTTATCAGGTCTCCCTGCTCATGACAAAATAAACTGGACAGGAAAACCTCACAAACTCCATACTTGGAGAGGAGCAAACTCACTTTCACAGCCATGTCTGGGATACAGGCTGAACAATTGTGCTTCATTTTGAGCTTTCAAATGCAGATTCTCCATTTGATAATAAATGGCATAATTATGGACCACATTTTTGAATTTTTTAAAAAGTTTCAGGATATTCTTAAGAATAAAAGTTAGAATGGGAGTAATAGTGCAGTCCCTTGCATGCAACCAGCTCTGTGTTCAGACAACTCACCACCAGTGCATAAAATCCCCTGAATATCACAAGAGTAATCCCTGTGTCCAGACCCAGGAGTAAGCCATGAGCACTACTGAGCAGGACCAACACTAAACAAATATAAAGGAGTATAAATGAGAAAGTGAAGAGATATCTCAAAGGAGTAGAACATATGTGTTGCATGCAGGAGACTTGGCTTGATTCACTGAGCTCCACAGTCCACTCCTGAAGGATAACATTGGTTTGTTCTTTCTCCCTTGCTGCAGAGAGCTTAGTTTTTTTAGGGTTACACCCATCATGGTGCTCCTGAGGTACTCCCATTCCTCTGTATTTATCTTCAACTTTTCCTCTGTGCTCTCTTCCCCTATCTGTTAATCACCTATATCCCCAAATCAGACCCTGTGACTTACAAGGTTAGATCCTTCTAAGGACTCTGGATTTTGTATCTGTAAGTGAAATATTGCTTTTCTCTTTACCTTATGTCCATTATGATGTTGGTGGGCCCCATGGGGGTGCTTATGAGACAGACAGTCACTTTCTCCTCATCTGTTATCTGTCTCTGCCACCTGGAGCCCAGGGATACTGGATTCTTCTCTCACCTAACAGAAAAGAATTTCAGAAGTAGACAAGCAGTGAAGTAAAACAGATTTTATTTGGATGTTTTAAAAGGAATGAGGCCCATTTTTTTTACTTTTTTTGCATATAAAATACACCATGGGTAGCTTGCCAGGCTCTGCCACACAGATGGGATACCCTCAGTAGCTTCTTGGATCTTAGCTACCCTCAGTAGCTCCATCAAGAAGGATGGAGGCTTTTGAGGCAGCTTCTACAGGTGCTCTCAGTCTACCTAATGCAAGCTTTTGGTTGACTGGCATGTTTTAACATTCTGCACTCTGACAAAGATACCATACACCTTGTGAATGGACGTGCTGCTCACATACAGAAAGTACTGACCAAATCGACATAGTCAATGGGTGGAGTCCAGCCCTACACCTGCCTGCATCTCTGGGCAACACCTGTTGGTTTGCTCTTTGCCAGTTGGCACCATTGTAACCGGGTCTCCCAAAGAGGAATCGAAAGAGCTATGTTTGGAGTATCACGTTTCACTCAAGTGAGAGAAGGAATCCAGAGTTCCGACCTCTGTCGACGATCGAGATTCAGGGACATTGACTCGTTTGCCAAGTTGTCAAAAATCAGATGGGCCAAACACATAATGTGATTTGGAGATGACCACTAGACTAAAGCTCTTACTGACTGAATTCCACAGGACATCAAATGAACACCTGGCCACTCACCTATGAGATGGTAGGACTTCTTCATCAAGACCCTGAATGAATTGTTTGAGGCTCTTCATGCTCCTGGAATGAGCAGACGCCATTGGGCAACACTAGCATGTTACTGGTGCCCACTCCAGCAAATCGATGAGCAATGGTGATGCAAGTGATTTGAAGGGGGTGTAGAGTAACGTGCTCAAGAGAGAGCATGGGCTTTTCCAAGAGCGGAGAGAGCCCCTATACACATCCCAGAATTAGATATGAATATGTGAAAGTATACATCTCAAAGGGGAGATGCAGGCCACACATATGCTTGGGCATCACATGTGTTTGCCATGTGGGCACAAGCAGCACATGGGCTCAGGAAACATATGCATGTCCTTCCTTTGTTCAAGTTGGCTTTTATAGGGATTTTCTGACCTGCTCCCACCTGAGGCTTCTATCTAGGTAAAAGTCTGTTGTTAAGGTGGTTACCGAGGGGATAGGTTTGGGAGTGGTGATGGTCTTCTTTCAAATTTCTTTCCTGGCCTTTTGTTTCTGCTTGGAGCTTCTGGGTCTGTTGCTTGCGATAGGTGGGGGTCTTATCAGGCCTTAGTTCCTGTTTTTTGCAAGGTTAGCTTTTGCAACTTCAAGGCTATTACTTCCCAGGAAATTTACTGCCATTGCCTTGGGAGGGGGCATTCTCTATTTGCCTGCCTGCCTACATCACTTTGCATGGTTTACTTTAGAGCAATGTCCTTTTTGTAGACACAGGAAAATAGTTAATGCCATGCTTTTTTAAAATGTGATTTGGGAGTTAATTGACTCCGAATAATATTTACTCCTGGGTATTTGTCATATTTACTAGATGTAAGCCTCAGTTGCCCTTAGTTCCTAGCACTTCAAAAGTAGGGTCTTGACAAAGGGACTGGGTGGACCCAGGGTAAGCTGTAAGCTTCCCGGGCATATAAACAGGACAGGCCAAGTGCCATAAAACTTAACAATAAGTTAAGAGCACAGTCATGGACAAATTCTGTTACGATCCAAAGAGAAACAACTGGATAAGGACCCTGCTGGGGTTAGGAAAGACTAATCTGCCCTGAGGATTATAGACTGGGACCTTTAGTGAGATGTCCCCAGTAGAGCTACTCTATAAACTTAATATATCTCTTACTATGTCCATAAAAAAAATTACTACAATGGTTATTAAGAAGCAAACTTACGCTGACTCTTCAAATGTTTATGGACTAAAAAAAGCAGAAAGATGACTGCAGATGAAATTCTGCCCTTGAGCAGATATCCTAGCAGGAGATCTTTGTCTTAGAAGAACTTTCCCTGAAGGAAGGGCTTTATTATGTTGATTGTGTTATATGACATAATATAGTTGCTACCCCTAACACTTGGTAGTTAGGCTCTTGACTAAGGCAGTATTACTGCATGGGGGAAAGCAGAAAAAGGAAATGTGAGACAGTGTGAGACTGAATGGGGTGCTCAATGAAATTGCAGTAGGTATATGAGGAGAATAGAATAAGTGGTGGGATGGAGATTGGAATCAAGGGCAACTGATTATCAACCATCTTGGTTGCCCTGTTCTCTCCTTCATGAGTTGTTGGTGGAGGCTACAGACCTGGGTGGGGAAGTGACTCATGGCCACTGAATATACATGGGGAAAGCCCACACATACTTTGTGAACACACACACCCTTTATGTTTAGCTATAGTGACTCCAGGAAACACTAGACCTGAGCAGCATGACGCCGTAGGTGAAGTCTGAAACAGGCCAGGAATACCCCAATACTCTGAGCACTGCTGTGAGTCACTCTAGAATAGAAATTAGTATAATGGGGTGGGTAAAACAATGGTGTGTCTATTAAAAACTAAATATGAAAAGACAGTCTTTTAAAATATATTTAACGAATATATATGTATATATATATCTTAGTCGGACTTAAGAAATACAACTCAAGTATTCTAAAAGTCCTTACAAAAGTAGCACTTAAGTAAATTGATATCAATCAAAGGTGTCAATCATGTTGATTTTCCTGAGAAGTTGTTTGGAAGATAGAAATCAGATTACTCCAGAACTGTATTGCTCTTGCTCATGCTTGTAACTGAAATAAGGTAAAGAATTTTTCTGGCATAGAGTAGAGAGAATATTTTCCATCCCTATGTGGTTTTAACCGCTCTAATATTAGTGACAGTTTGAAATCAAGAAATCACTTTCAAACCTGCATTTGGATCTGTCTAGAGTAATGGACTTTGATGATGCGTAGACATTGCGTGACTCTGACAAAGCCCTAGGTCTAGTTCTGACCGCTCGACCCTACAAGCCCTTCTCTTTTATATCTGGGCCTTGCTTTAAGACCAGAGAAACAGAGTCTGAGACATAACCTGTTCAGGCTGCCTTCTTGAGATCTACGCCTGCAGCTGTCTAAATGACTATTTTTCTTTCTTCAAAACTTGATTTCTCATCCTTTTTCCCAGCTGAGCTCAAACAAAGAGCAACAGATGACATATTTTTACAAATATAGGTTATTTGTTTTGTTGTAAATATATAAGGAGGTCAAGAAAGTTAAAACAAAATTTGCAATGCCAGAAGTAATACCAAGACAATGTCATTACATTACAGTTACTTCATGCATGTGCATGCGTGTGTGCATGCGTGTGCACTCGAGCACACACACACACATGCACATAGAAAATTCTTGTTAAATGTCTTAAAGATAGAATACACATTTATCTCTGTAACATTTTATAGTCAAAGAGTACAAGGTAACGCCATGAGGAATGAACACACTTCTTTCTAAGTGTCTTTGAAGTCAATGGATTTCAGTTAGATGTCTATTAAAGCAATTAGTGTAATTCTAATTCTAAATTACCGAAACAACTGTGTATACATTATTAACTGGAGCTAAGTTTGCCATTTTGAAATTATTCTCAAATGTCATTTGTTTATATTTACAATTGTTTTGAGTGTTTTTACAAAGTTTTACTCTCAGAATCCTGGGCTTAAAACAACTAATGTTTCTACTTTTGTTGTTTATTGATATAATGTTAATGTAGTAGAAGCTTTTCCTCCAACTAATAACACACAGAGATCCTATAGATCTTTAGACCAGTGTGTATGTTATTGATTTTAACTCTGGGGAATTGGTGCCCACAAGGAAATTTAGTGCAAAGATTTAAATGTGATCTGATTTTTTTAATAAGGTTGAGTTATTATTCTTTTTGAAGTTAGACTGAATTCCAGTCAGATTCTTAGAAATTAGTTAGAAATCTATAAAATGAATGCAGGTAAATAATAAGCATATTATATGGTGAGCCATACTGATGTCTATAGTGTTTGGAGAGGTATAGCAAAGTAAAAATAAACACCCATAGTATAAATTTTGTTCACATAAACAAAATATCTGTATTAATTGATACCAAATATTTGGACTCAGCATGCTTTTTTCATTACTCATTGGAAATTCTTTAGAGAACAGGACTGGGAGGAGATTATGCGGAGAACTATTCTTGACATATTGGGTTTTAGATGTTTATTAAGTCATCCACGTGAAGAATCAAGTAAGAAGTAGAATGTATGAGTCTGAGATTCAGGTAAGTAGTAACAAAGATAGAAATTTGAAGTCAGTAGCATCTGCTATTTTAAAACAAAAATCCTGGATGGGGTCAATTAGAAAATAAATCTGGTGATAAGAATCGAGGTATAAATCTTGAGCCCTCCAATATTAAGAGATTACAGAGATGTAATGAAACAAATAGTATAAAGGACCTGGCAAAAAAGTAGGAGGAACATCTTAGAAATAATAAACATGGGAAATAAAATAAAGGGTGTTTTTTAAGGACTTTAAGGAGGAGAGTTATTGATTGTGCAAAGATTGTGTCAAATATTTGCAAAGGCTCCAACATAGAGTTTGACAACGCAGAAGTCACCAGTGACATTGACAAGAGCAGTTTGATCTTGGTGACTCAGTAGGGGAAAATCCTCATTAAAGAGGGCTTCAGAAAGAATGAGAAGTAAGCAATCAGAGATTTGAAGAATTGGATATATTTTTAGTAGTTGTTTGTTTGTAAAATAAGTGAAGCAGTGGCAATACTAGAAGCAGGAGCTTTATTTTGTTTTGAAGATGGTCCTTTGTCTACTATACCAATGTTGTGACATAATGCTGAGAAAGATGCAGTAGAGAGCAAAACATTTATAAAAAATATAGGGGAAAATGTTTGGCAGAGTGATGCTTTGAAAAGTCTGAATGGATAGGCCATAGCATGTAAAGATACAGTTTAGCTTATTTAAAAAGCATACAGAGTATTCCACAGTAATGGAGGAGAAAATAGGATTGATGTTACAGATGCATCTTATCATACAAGTGTGGCAGGTATAGTTGGGAGAGCTTGTAAAGGGTCATTTTTGTGTGTGTGTGTGTGAGAGAGAGAGAGTTTTTATTCACTTACTAAAACAAGGAGCTATATGATAAGCTGAAAGTAGGGATGAGGAAAACAGTAATTGAGGCTTGAGAAGAAAGATGAGAGCATGCAGCAGTTATCAGAGAGAGAGAGAGAGAGAGAGAGAGAGAGAGAGTAAATTGACTAGGGATATAGAGCCTTCTTGCCAGGCAACATTAAAAGCCAGCTGTGCTCAGATAAATGGGCACATAAGATGAATGGGTGGAGAATTTAATTTAATTATGGCTGGAGTTTTGCCAAGAGAATAGGTCAAAGCAAGAGAGAAACAAAGGAATGGATAATAGGTGTAAGTTACTGATTTTAATGATTCACTCTAGGATTTCAGTCAGGTAAAGAGGGATATGAGGTGATAAAGAGGTTTGGGATAGTAAAAATATGGTACAAGTCAACAAAGACTGGTCCTGATCCATGACTTAAAGACTTATTGGAACAAATGTACTAGCAAAAATGGTTAGAGAAAGAAGCAGGGCATTGTGGTTGAGACAATAAAGGTCTTGAATTAATGGTGATAAAATGGTCTAGGTGTGAGCATGAATATGCTAAGATGGAGGGCTAAGAATAAAATCACTCAAGGAAAAGAGGTAAAATAATTGACAGAAACTCTAGAAAAAATCTATGGTAGTGACTCAAACAGAAGTAAAACCACTTGCATGGAAGCAGAGTATATTGAAAAACATATATATATATTTTAAATGAAGTGTTTTTTTGAAAAAAATTACATTTCCTCAAAATACTATAAAAATAGTAGAGGAAGTTTCTGTTTGCTCTCTGTACTATTTCTCTTGTTATTAACATTTTACGTTAGGATGGCATACTTGTCACTGTTAAGGAATTAACATTGTCAGATTACAAAGTCTATATGATATTGATATTTGCTGACTTTGGAACAACCATACCATTTTATTTTCCAGAATATCACATTATAATAAGTCATTATATCTACTAAAACTTCTCTTGGCTGTAACAGTTTGTCAAGCTTCCTTCATTTTTTGCTGATCTTGGTATTTTTGATCAATATTTCTCATGTGTTTTGTAGAATGCCCCTCAGTTGTGACTTATCTGATGCTTTTCATCATAATTAAGCTGTAGTTGTTGAGTTGGGGGAATAAGAGTCACTTTGCTTCGGTGAAGTGCCATTCTCATCACATGATATAAAGGACATGTGCTGTCAACATGGTGATCACTGTGGATACTGATCTTCATAAACTAACTATCACACTTCACCACTAAAATGGATTCTTTTATTTCCCTGTAAAAGACCTACCCTTTGAAAGAAAGTATTTACATGTAGCCCATACTTAAGGAGTGAAGAGTTACACTGAAGGGCATAGTAGCTACATAAATTATTATAAATTCCTCTGCATGAAAAATCTATTTTCCTCCATTCATCTTGTTAATATGCAACACTATTTTTCACAAATTATTTTAGTCTTTGGTAGTCTTTCATTTATTTTTCATGTTCTTTTTTAATTTATAAAACACTAGGGACATTCCTCAAAAAACTAGAAATTGAGCTCCTATTTGACCCAGCAATACCACTTCTGAGAATATATTCTGAGGGTGCAAAAAAGCACGGTAGAAATGACATCTGCACTTGTGTGTTCATTGCAGCACTATTCACAATAACTAGAAACTGGAAACAACTCAATTGCCCTAGAACAAATGACTGGTTAAAGAAATGATGATACATCTATACAATGGAATACTATGCAGCTGTTACGAAAGATGAAGTCATAGAATTTGCTTATAAGTGGATAGACATGGAGAGTATCAGGCTGAGTGAAATGAGTTAAAAGGAAAGGGATGGACATAGATTGACTTCACTCATTTGTGGAATATAAAATAAGATAGTATGAGATTAACACCCAAGTACAAGAGAGACAAAGGCCAGGTGGATTGCTCCACAGTTGGAAGCCTTTATCATGTGCTGGGAAAGTAGGCAATTAGGATAGAGAAGGAATCACTAAGTCAATGATGGTTGGAGGGATCACTCAGGATGGAAGATGTGTGCTGAAAGTAGACAAAGGACCAAACATAATGACCTCTCAGTATCTGTATTGCAAACCATAATGCCCAAAGTATAGAGAGAGTAAAAAGGAAAATGTCTGTCATAGAGGTAGGGGTAGGGTGATGTTGAGGTGGCAGGAGGGTAATTAGGGACATTGGTGGTGGAAAATGTACATTGGTGGAGGTATGGATGTTTGATCATTGTATGACTAGAATTCAATCATGAAAGTTTTGTAACTGTATCTCAAGGTTTTCCAATAATTTTTTAAAAAAACGTTTTCTATACAGGTTTTTTTAAACTTTTTAAACTTTTTATTTTATTTAATCACCATGAGATAGAGCATCACAAAGCTGTCCTTGTTGAGTTTCAGCCATACAATATTCCAACACCCACCAGTGTGACTTCCCAACACCAATGTCCTTAGAGTCCTTCCCACCCCACAAATTATCTCCATCCCTATCTGTCACTATGGCAAGTACCTCTCCTCTCTCTTTCTCTTTCTCATTTTATGCATTATAGTTTGCAATACAGATACTGAAAGTTTATCATGTATATCCCTTTACCAAATTTTAATACTTGGTTTTTGTCCAGAGTGATCATTTCCAACTAATGTTGTCATAATGGAGCCTCTTCTATCTTAACTGCCTCCAACTCGCATACCCTGGTGGTTATTTTCAACCATAGACCAGTCCTCCTGCCCATCTTCCCTGACCTTGGGTTTTACTTTCATGCTATTTTTTACATATCTCACAAATAAATGTAGTCATTCTAAATCTGTCCCTCTCCTTCTGACTCATTTCACTCAGCATGACACTCTCTAAATCCATATATTTATAGGCAAACTTTGCTACATCATTTCTCCTAACAGCTGTGTAATATTCCACTATGTAGATGTCTCATAGTTTCTTTATAGTCAGTTCTTGGACATTGAGGTTGTTTCCAGCTTGTGAATGGTGCTGCAATGAACATAGAAGTCAGAAGAAGCTAGCCCAGATGATCCAACAAAATAATGAGTTACATAGGCTATCTCATAAGGAATTTAGAATGGAATTGTTAAGCATACATATGAAGCTTAACTAAACAATGGAATGCATCACCATTAAAATACAGGAGGATATGAGAGCAGAAATGAGAAAAATGCAAATGACAATGCAAGCAAAATGACAGATCTGAAATAACTGGTAGGTGAAATGAAAAACTCACTGGAAAACATCACTAGCGGAGTAAAAGCTACTAAGGCCAGAATCAGTGAGCTCAAAGACAAGGTTCAAACAATCTCCAGACTACAGCAGAAGATGAAAAAGACCCTCAAAATAAACAAACATATGACAAGATAAAATCAGGATGATGCCAAGAGGAACAATATAAGAATCATTGTGGTACCAGAGGAGCAGTTAGAAAACCTTGATGAAGAAGCAACTGTCAAAGCTATCATTGCTGAGAAGTTCCCAGAGCTGAAGAGTGCATGCACCCAAATCCAAAACCAAGAGGCCCAAAGGGTACCAGGTATAAGAAATTCAAATAAAAATGCCCCATCCTAATCAGAGTGATGAGAACAATATATAGAGATAGAATACTGAAAGGAGCATGATCAAAGAAGGAAATTGCTTATAATAGAGCATCCCTAAGATCTATAGCAGACTTATCCCATGTCTTACCCATGGGGTTCAACAGAACCTTATCTTTGTGGAAATTTCTTTTTAGTGTTTACTTTCTCATACTGCAATATGGTACAAGTCCATCATATATACATTTTCTGTCTGCCTGAGTCTCAGCCATTTCCCCAAGAAACAATAGCTCCTTTTATTAGAAAATGGTATTAAAATCAAGATCTGAGTGTTATATGTGCAATTTTTGTTGGTTTTAGGGTTTAAAGGCTGACAGAGTAAAGAAATATGTATATATATATGAATTGCAAATATACACCTATGTATATTTA
This sequence comes from Sorex araneus, assembly GCF_027595985.1. Lineage (NCBI taxonomy): Eukaryota > Metazoa > Chordata > Mammalia > Eulipotyphla > Soricidae > Sorex > Sorex araneus. The sequence goes on along the minus strand of NC_073304.1, from coordinate 132,995,016 downwards.
TTTACATGCATATATACTTATAATGAATACATATTTTGATATCTTTCTATGTATACATACGTATCTACTTAAAACCATCTGGATCCATATTAAAATGAACATGAATTCATACTGATGTCTCTTATAATCATTTCAGTATTTCGTGAATTGTTCTGTACTCCATTCATTTGCTTCTCTGTGACCTTCGCACTCTTTGGGAGCATTTTCAAACCAGAAAGCATTATAGACATTTATAGAGTAAGATGCCAGTGTCCTGTATTACAATGAATAGTTTCATACCAGTAAAGACTTTTCCCACAAATGGCATGCCTTTTTAGGAACCACTGCTCTATGCGGATATCAACAACCCTCAAGGCGTCCAGTAGGAATAGCATTATATAGAGTGACTTATACTGACAAAAACTTCAAGAAATCGAGCCAGAAGTGATAGTACAGTGGCTAGGCAATGCGTCACATGCTGCTAACCATATTTGATCTTCTGTACCACATATGATCCCCTAAGCATCACCAGGAATGATCTCTGAGCATAAATTCAGAAATAAACCCTGAACACAACTGGTATGGCTCCAATACCAAAACAATACAGAACACATTTCAAGAAATGATAAGCAGACTGGAGTGATAGCACATCGAGTAGGGTGTTTGCCTTGCACGTGGCTGACTTGGGTTTGATTTCTCTGTCCCTCTTGGAGAGCCCAGCAAGCTACCGAGAGTATCCCGCCCGCACTGCAGAGCCTGGCAAGCTACACGTGGCATATTCAATATGCCAAAAACAGCAACAACAAGTCTCACAATGGAGACATTACTGGTGTCCGCTTGAGCAAATAGATTAACAACTGAATGACAGTGCTACAGTGCTACAGATAAGAGGCACTTCAATAATAATAATAGGGTGAATGACTGGACTAAGAGTACAAAATCAGAAAAAGCTGTTGCATGTACCAGTTTGATAAGTGGCCTCAATTCTCTATTCCGACCCAACGTTTCAAGTCCTTTCTAAAAGGGGTTCCCAACTTTTCTTGTCACAATGGAATATATTTTTACAATCCTTGACTCAGTTAAACTTATACATTGTTTTGGCCAATAACACAGTGAGAGAGATATTGTGCCCACTGTGATCCTGAACTGCAGGAGACTGGGCACTTCTATTTGTTTTACGACGTTTTCAATATCAGATCAAATTAAAAGCAAATTTTTTGATGGTAGGATATACAAGGCTTTGAACAAAGTCACCACAAAACCCTTGCAGATCAGCTAACAGTGGATGAAATCAAGATAAATGAGTATAAATCACACCAGAAGAAACTCACCTCCTAAATACACTTGGGTCGGGGGTGTTCAGGACTTATAATGATTTGGGTCCTTATGTTCATGAGTTACTCTTTTCCTTTGATTACATGCTGGATCCAGTGACCCTTTTCTAATGAAGACTCAAACGTGGTTTGTGTCATTTCTAAGAGGAGCTTAGAAACTGTGATTTCTGTCTTGCTTGTGTTTGCTTTCCCTCCCGTTGCTACGATATGGGGAAGCAAACTGCTGAGTCGTATTGCAAGAAGTCCCGTGGAGCAATGGGGAGAACCAGATGTTTCCAAGGACTGAATGCCTACCCACCTTCACCATAGGAAACTCACAAGTGGTCTCAACCCCATTTGAGCTTTGAAATTACTATATTCCTAGCCAAAATATCAATCGCATCTTGTGAGATGGCCAGAGTCAGAGGACTTGACTAAGTTGCGCCAGATATCTAACTCAAATAATTTGTTATTCCCGTAGTTAACAAATATATTTTGCTTTAAGCTGTTAAATTTTGGGGTAATTTGTGATGTGGCAATAAATAATGCATCAACCCCAATCAGTAACACGAAGAACTAAGACTTAACCAAATGCTCATTGCTTTAAGCCTCTGGCTTTGGAGTGCCAGGTTTCGCATCATTATCACGACGAGAGACAACTGATGAAATTCACACTTGACTGTTTTGAGAAGCAGAAAAATTGGTTGGATTGGAAAGAACAGCAAAAAGACTGACAGATAAAACATCCTCACTTCCAGTCCCAGGGCTATGAAGAAAACATTCTGTTTTTTCATTTGATTTCTATATACAATTTTGAACACCATGTAAATTGTTTAATAGATATATTGTGCATATAAAATACTCTTTATTTGATGACAAAAATTTTACTAATTAAATACTTAGGCTATAAATTATGACAAGACAGAAAACAATCATACTTATTTTTCTCAAAGCTGAGATGCATTTTAATCTATTAAAGTATGAGTAATGTTGTCTTTTATGTTTAGCATAATAGACCAAAAACATATTGCACAATTATTTAAATATATCAATGATATACTTTAATTTTCTTTTTAAATGTCATTTAGAGAAGTAGCTGTAGAAAAATTTTAAAAAATGAATATAATCTGAAAACACCACAGCATTCAAGAAAAATCTGAAATAGGTCATACGTAGATTCAAACCAATTAAGGGATTTTTTTTTAATGACAGATGGTTTCTCTTTATCCAGAGATACACAAATATTGAAAGCATAATGTTACTGCAAGCATAGTGGATCCTGTTGTTCTCCTATCCAGAAATCCTTCTCCACAACGGATATACTCACCCCCAACTGCTATTGTTTAGAGATTGGTCTCACCCCAAGTTTGTTTATACGGAGGTTCTCTGTTATCGCCCTCTAGTGGTCAGTGAGGATAGAATGTGCCTGGCCCCTTGACTCAGCAGAGATAATTCTGAGAAATCATAAAAGCATCCTAGGCAACCTGGACGGTTAGACTGAGATTACAGGTCAAATACCATGTATTTGCTCAGCTATTGTTACTATTCCTGCTCACTACTTCCCTGACTGCTCCTGAGAATTTTTTTTTAATTTAATTTTATTTTATTAAATCACCGTGTGGAAGATTACAATGCTTTCGGGCTTAGGTCTCAGTTATACAATGCTGAAACAACCATCCCTTCACCAGTGCCCATATACCACCACCAAAACAAAACAAAACAAAACAAAACAAAACCACACAGTACACCTCCCATCCCGCCCCCCACCCCCTACCTTGTAACTGATAAGTTTCATTTTACTATCTGTTTACTTTGGTTACATTCAATATTTCAACACAAACCTAACTATTGTTGTTAGGAGTACCCCACTAGATTCAGACCTACTGTGAAGACAAATAAGGTCGCGCGCCCGCGCGGTTTTGAATTTCTGTACTTTAACAAGAAGTCCAGGGAGATTTCTTCCAGATATTGGATCATTGCAGGCTTGAAAACCCAATCTGTGGTCATCTTAATATGGCGGCCACCGCGCCCTTCATCCCCGGAGAGAAAGAGGCGAGAGAGAGAAATACCCTTCCCCTCCAGGGCGGGCACGGGGCCGAGGCTTAGTTCTCAGGCTGGAGACATTCTGCGAGGAGTTGCTCACACCAAAAGAGGTTTTGCTGGGTCTGGATTCACGCTTGTACAGCTGCGGAGAGGCCGCACACATTGCGGCCCCCAGGATCACATCTCGGCGGACTCCTGAGAATTTTTTTCAATAATCACTTGCACCGAAATCTCATGGCAGTCTCTCTGCCCCTAGGAAATCAGACTTACAACTTTATGCATGTTATTATTTTATGTTTTGTTTGTTTGTTTTGCCTTTTCCTCCCTCTTGTCTTGTGGGGTGGGGCTTGGGGACATACCTGGCTTCTACATAGCTCTGCACTTATATGTAACTCCTGGTGGTACTCTGGGGACCACATGTGTACCTGCTATCAAACTGGGGTCAGCGCCTTGCAGGGGAGGTGCCTAGTTATCTACTGGTTTGGGGGCCACAGCTGGGGATTCTCAGGGCTTATTCTTGGTTCTACACTCAGGGATCATTTCTGGCAGTGATTAGGGGATAATTTGTGGTGCCTTGGATTGAACTTGGGTTGGCCACTTGCAAGGCAAGTGTACTGAACTCTGAATTATTGCTCCAGCTCCTCAATAGGGGAAGTGTCTTCACCCCCTTTTTTCTCTCCAGCCCCACATCTAACTTGTAATTTTATTTCTTGAATATTAGCGTACCCAGCTGAGTATGCATTGGTGTTTGTGTGTGTTCTCCCTGGCCATGTCTCCATTTCTCTCACAGACAATGCCTGACTCCCTGTTCCTGACTCATGGTGGCTGGTTTTACCGTTGTTCTGCACCACCCTTCAGTCCCTAAAGGCATCCTCTTGTCTGTCACGGACCAAATGTGTTCAATCAGCAGGAAAAGAAGGATATCCCAATTTATTGTGCAGCAGGACACTGTTAAACTGGACCATTCCTCTAGTTCATCATGAGAGAGAAATACCTGCTGCAGTCTGTGCTTGGTGGTCACGGTTCCAAGGGACCATTCACGTATTATTTACTGTGACATTTGTCTGTGCACTGTTCATCCTTTAGAGACTGTATGTGTCCTTAAGATCAAAAGCATCTGCCTGAAAAGCACTGGCAGGGGATGTTTCTTAAAGGCACAGTGTTCCCGTTATGTGCATTTTTCTTCCTTTACTATTTCCTTGATAATCAACCTCCTGGGTGAAAAAAAGAGATAATGGAGACTCCGAGCTGATTGGCTTTCCTAGTGGAATTGCTGACACCTTCTTGTGTACAGTGACATAGAATTCTAAGCAATGGCAGTGGAGATAGAAGTTTCTGTAGGGTGTAAGTTTTTTGATAAATTTTACCATAAAAGCCATGGTAGAGCAAAAAAATTGGTTTTCATTCAGACCGGAAAAGGAAAAAATCCTGCATTATAATATCATATTATTATGTTATGATGCTAAATGCATGTGATGTGTATGTCAATATACTAACCAGCTAGTATTTTGTTAAGATCCAGAGTCATCTATATTATTAAACTATATGGATGTAATAGGATGTGCCTAGTTCCTAAAGAAAAGGCAATTAGAGTGAAGAAGTGTTGCAAAGTTGAGGTTGAGAAAATTCATGAAAATAATTGTAAGGTTGCACTAGCTGATGTTATGGTAGATTATAATCCTACTCTCATCCTTGATAAGTTTATAATTCTAATTATGACCTCGTGAAAAAAGTACCAGTTCATTCTATAGTTTACAGATGGAGTGTTTAGAAAACTTAAATAGTAGTTCTAAGTTCACATAAACTTTATGTCTAAGGTATTTCTAATCCCTGAAATTATTCTTAATGAGCAAGATTAAGGCAGAAAATATGGCTAAGTGTGAGATAGATTTGTTAATACAGTGTGGGATGCATGGAGAAATGTCTGTACTAAAATCCATAGCTAAAAGGCCACTGCAATATTTCTAGCAGTTAAAAGCAATCTGCTATGATGAGAAGCAGTAGAAACTCTTCTTTTACTTTGATTTTTTGATTCAACATTGACACATGATCTTGTACAAATTAAGGAACTCTAAGATTGATTTATTCACCAGTTAGTAAATTAAATAAAACTTTATCCTTAGGGTTATTATGAAAATGGATAATTAAATCTGTGCAGAGTCTTGTACCTTGTAGATATAAGAAGTAACAACTAATGTATTTGTTGAGCCAACTCTGAACAATACAGCCTAACCCTATAGGTGAAAATTTAAGATAGTTAAATTGCAATATTATTGGAGAAATACATGTTATGCAGGTAAAATATAAATTGTCAAATTAAATCCAATTTATATTTCAGAAATCAGAGAATTTTTTAATGCCATTCACAAGTGAGTTTAGATTTCTTTACTGCTTTACATACTCTATTATAACAATAAGAAGCTAGTTATTTGCAATTATGCTTCTCCTTTGACTCTGTTGCCAGAGTTGATTTTCTGTCTAAATGTATCTAAGTATCGCATATGTTAGATCTCAGCTTAAATTATAATCCTCTGCGAATTCAACACTAGGTAGATAAAATAGGTGCCCTCCTATCTTATGCTACAACATGTTATCTACTCACTGTAAGGACACAAGTCCTTTATATTGTAATTGCTCATTTGGGTATGCTATTGGGGTATTTTGGGAATCTATGTGGCCCAGCTTCAGTACTACTTTTTAAAAGACAACTATTGAATTGAGGGATAGACATAGAATGACTGCACTTATCTGTGGGATATAACAAAATATAGTTTGATACTAATATCAAGGGCAGAAAAAACAGTTGCCAGAAGGACTGGCTTGCCACAAATATGGTTGGAAACTTGCCACACATATGTTTGTGTGTATGTATGTGTGTGTGAGGGGGAGGAAGGCAGTTGGGATAGAGAAGGGACCACTATGGAATTATAGTTGGAAGTGATCACTCTGGATAAGAACTGAGTGCTGAAGGGAGGTAAAGGGATATGCATGATAAAGTTTCAGTATCTGCATTGCAGACCATAATTCCCAAAAGGAAAGAAAAAGAGCAAGAGAGAAAGAGAAGAAAATTGCCTGTCATAGAAGCAGGTGGGGAGTGGGGGCAGTGGGAGGGTAACTGGGAACGTTGGTGGTAGGAAATGCATACTGGTGAAGGGACAGTTATTGGAACATTGTATGATAAAAGACAATCAAGAAAAACTTTGTAATTGTGCATCTCATGGCAATTCAATTAAAAATAAATTAACAACAACAGCAAAAAGATAGCTATTGAGGACTGGACCAATAGTACAGAAGGTAGAGTGTTTGCCTTGAACACAACTGAAGTACGGCTCAAATATATAAAGATAACCGTTGAGAGTAATTCAAGGTTTTGCTTTTTTGCCTGGTACCAGTTTGCACATACAAAGTAAAAACAAACTTGAAAAGAAATCATGTTTTTTTAAAAATTCCTATCTTCCTTTAAAAAACTCCTCTTTTTATTTCTTATGTATGTCTGATTGTAGTTAAAACATAGGAGCAATAAATGTGAAATCTGGTTTCTTGGTTGACTTTATTTTACTTTCCCAAACTCGTTCTTTCTCTAAATCCTTGTTCATGTTTCTTTTTGCTTACTTTATAAATACTGCTGAACATCTTTGATGATAATCTAGTTAACATCTCTACATTCTTTAGATTTCTTTTACACTTTGCTTTACAAAGATATTTGGAGATGACTAGCAAATAAAAATCTTTAGTTGGGAATGTGGAGTAGAAGAGACGGGAAGACAGACTGAAGATTCACACAGTGAGAATTTCAGTTCTTTTTTCTCTATACCCTTAAACATACTCTAAGCATATTGAAGATAAAGATTATGCACATTAAATACTTTTTTCTAAGAACATAGCATACTTCATAAAAAATAAATGAAAAAACAATTTGGGAAAATAGATTTCCTATAAGTATCACAAATTATACAAATTAATTTGGCAAATTCAACATATTTAACAAAGAGTGAAACTTCAGATGTGGTTAAGATTGATCTAGAGCTCTTCAAGATCCGAGGTCATTCTTATGTGATTTATCATATCTGAGGCTTATCACCCTAAACTGCCTGATGCTCCATTTTATTTTGTATTAAGGTACACAGAGGAAAAAACATGACACCAGAATCAAGATTTATAGACTTTCTGCTAAAAGGTTTATTTATAATCATAAATTTCCCATTGCTTATAAGGACTTTGGAATCATCCTCACTTATTAATGCTTACTGTTGCTAAGCATTTATCTTTACTTGATAGAAAAATCATATTTGCAAGAATAGGCAAAATCCATGAAAATATATTTTCCTTAAACAAAATATATTGAGTAAGCAAAGTCTGCTAACTTCAAAATTAATTTTTGACTGCTTTGATTAGTTTACTAATCAAATATTTTTATACCAATAGTTATGATAACAATGGTGGTGGTAATAATGATAGTATAACAGTGATTATCATGATGATAATAATGATAGTAACTATTAGATGGCCAGGCAATTACAATGCTTTATGCATATATTTGGGGTCTATAAGTTAGCAATCACTGTATCACTATTTCACTGTCATTCCATTGTTCGTCGATTTACTAGAGCAGGCACCAGTAATGTCTCTATTAAACTCAGCCCTGAGATTTTAGCAGCCTCTCCTTATTCGTCTTTCCCAACAATTGGAGGCTCTTTCAGGGTCAGGGGAATGAGACCTATCTCTTACTGTTTTTGGCATATCGAACACTCCATGGGTAGCTTGCCAGGCTCTTCAAGAGGTATGTATATATCTGTTACGTATTTGGAATATGAATATGCCACAGGGAGCTTGCCAGGCTCTCCTGAGCAGGCAATAGACTTTCTGAATGTAGCCTGTCAGGTTCTCCAAAAGGGAGAACTAGTCTATTAGATGGTACTTCCAGGAGCTTGGTTTTAGTCTCTGGATGTTGGCCGTTGATGGGATTATGGTGTGTGTGTGTGTGTGTGTGTGTGTGTGTGTGTGTGTGTGTGTGTGAAGTTTCTGGGTGTGACTGCCTAGCTACTGGAAAATGGGGATCTGGGTGAAAAAGTCCCGGTCCTGATTCGAGCAGCCTTGGAGATCTCGGCCCTGGGTCCCACACACCTGCGTTCTTCTGCCCTTCTGCCAGCTCTTTCTGGTGTGAGGCTCATCTGAACATGTGGAGAGTGGCCTAAGTTAGCAGTATATGACAGAAAATTTGACATTGTTCACATTTCAGGGAGCTATCAACTACAGCAGCCACAGAACACATTAACAAATTCTGAAGATCAGTGGTGAAGTAATCATTTATGCAGCAGAGATCATTAGTACAGGTAGATGAAAAGTCTGAATCAACTTTGTGTATTAAGCCTAGACATATGCAGTGTTTATTGTTTTCCTCTTCATTAAGAATAAAAACTAACATTTTTTATAGTAAGAGTCAATTGTTTTTTCCGTTTTCTTTTCTTTCTTTCTTTCTTGGATATTCCTGGTTATTCTTCAGGCTAACTCCTGGCTCAGGGACTGATACTCGTGGTGGGCTTGGGGGACAATATAGGGTGCCGGGGATTGAATTCAGGTCTCCCACTGCAGAGCAAGCTCCCTGCTCACTGTACTGTCTTCAGTCCCTAAGTCAGTTTTTTGTCTTTTTTTTTCTTTTGGGGTCACACCTGGCTATGCTCAGGGGTTACTCCTGTCATAGAACTGAGGAATCACTCCTGGTGGTGCTTGGGGGACCATATAGCATGCTGGGAATTGAACCTGGGTTGGCCACATGCAAAGCAAATTCCCTACCTGCTGTGCTATCGCTCCAGCCCCTCTTCATCTCTTTAAAAACAATTATACCCCAAGATTCTCTGTGGAGGAAACTAATGGATTGAGTAAAATAAAAGGTGATGCAGGGTCGGAGTGATAGTACAGCAGGTAGGGTGTTTGCCTTGCACATGGCTGACCCTTGTTCAATCCCTGTCATCTCATGTGGTCCTTCTAGCCTCACCAGAAGTGATTCTGAGCATTGAGCCAGAAGTAACCCCTGAGCATCACTATTGTGAGCAAAAAATAACCTAAAAGAAAAAAAGTGATGCTTTCAACTTTTCCCTCAAAAAAGGAAACTGTTTTATAAACCTTATAATAGTACTCCTGTCCTGGCTGTCTTTACCAGGGCCCCTCAGAGGGGGGTGGGTTGAGTTTCCCTACCTGCCCTGAGCAGAGCCCCGGCAGCCAAAGACCTACGGAACCCAGCCACAGCCATGTTCAAGGCCACTCTTCCATGCTTGGACGAGCCTCACGCATAAAAGAACCAGCTGATGAACCCAGGTGTGGGGCACCCAGGGCTAAGATCTCCAAGCCTGCTCAGATTGGGACTAGGCCTACTCCACCCAGATCCCCCATTTTCCATTAGCTAGGCAGTCACAGTCGCAAACTGACTCCCCAGCGCCGTGTAATCCCATCAATGGCCAAGATCCAGAGACTTGACCGCACAAACTCTTATTGTCTAGTTCTCTCTCTTCAAGAAACTGGCAAGCTACTGAGAGTATTCTGCCCACATGGCAGAGCCTGGCAAGCTCTCCATGGCATATTCGATATGACAAAAACAGTACCAATGAAGGGTCTTATTCCCCTAACCCTGAAAGAGCCTCCAGTGCATCACCATTAGGAAGGACGAGTAAAGAGGGGCTGCTAAAATCTCAGGGGTAGGACGAATGGAGACATTACTGGCGCCTGCTCGAGCAAATCGATGAATAATGGGATGACAGTGTCACAGTGATTTCTATAAGGAAATAGAGGCCCACAGATTTGATAATTATGAAGCACCTAGGAATGTAGAAATAAATGAAAATAACTCAAAAGGATTTGCTCTAGTGGGCACCAGTAATGCCTCCATTGTGAGACTTCTTTTTACTGTTTTTGGCATATTGGATACACCATGGGTAGCTTGCCAGGCTCTGCCGTGCAGGAAAGATATTCTTGGTAGCTTGCTGGGTTCTCCAAGAGTGACAGAGGAATTTGTAGGGAGCAGCTTTACAAGCCTGGCTCTTATTTCCTAGTAAAACAGAGCCTAGCTCTTATCTTCTGATCAAACAGAGGCTTGTAACAAGTTGCCACTAAGCTCTCCATTTGTTTCTCAATAGCCTATGCCCATAATAAAAGGACATATCACAATCTGCATTTGTAAGGGGGTCCAGACAGGCATACCATACCATTTCCTCCCAGCAGAGAGGTATAAGTATTGTAACTGCCAGTAGAATAAACTCTCTTCCTCCTTCTTGTTGCTTTCTGGCTCTGCATCTGTTCATTCAACTGGGTCCCCTCCTCAGCCCCACAAAGGGTCCTCCCTGCTGGACAGGACGAGACCCCACAGGAATTGAACCAGGGTCAGCAAACACCCTACCCACTTTGCTATCGCTCCAGCCCCGATGGTGCAATCCATTAGCGCGCACTACTTATGCCTTCTCAATATACCCTATAAAAATAAAGATAGAACTACAATATTGGCATACACTTCTTGAGAAAATATATGATTAAAAATATATACAAAAACACCTATTTCTGCACATGTTATATAAAGATGGAGACTGCATTCCCGTCAGAGATAGACTATCATTGACATCTTTCAAGTGCCATATTGGAGGTCATCATTTTACTCCTATAGAACTATTTAGGAGCTGGTTTTACTTTGGGACTGAGGAAAAGGCTTAACATACTCTGCATGCAGGAGCACCAAATTTAATCGCTTGCACTGGCTGGTACCACAAGGCAAAAACAAAAGGAAAAAAGAAAAAGGATTCTATGAGAAATTCACAGCTAACCTTATACTAAATGGTGAAAGACTAATGCTTTCCCTTAGGATCAGGAAAAGGGCAAGGGTATTTGCTTTCACCCATACTACTGAACATCGTACTAAATGTTCTAGGCAGAGCAATTAAGCAAGAAATTAAATAAAGGCATGTGGAATGGAAAAGAAAAAGTAAAACCATCTCTTTTTTTAGGCAGAATCTTGTAAACAGAAAATAGCCACTTTAAAAACTATTAGATCTAGTAAACTACCTAAGCAAGGAACAAAGTGAAAACTGCTTATTCAGAGTTTGCTTTACAACAAAAGCGTCAGCAACAAATCTTATGTTTGATATAAATGAAAAAATGAGCAGGGTGAAATAATGGGAGATTAAAAAAAAGAAAAAGGCTTTCGATTTCCTTTCACTGAGAGCTCTTGACCTAGGGACACTGGAGTCTGGCCAAATAGAAAAGAAAATTTTTAGTGATTGACTAAATAAATTTATTTTTAATTTAGGCAGTCCTAAATTGAAAATAGCTGATAAAAAGAAGAAAGGAAGAGGGGAAGAAAGGAAGGAAGGAGGGAAGAAAGGAAGGAAGGAAGCGTTGGAGGGAGGAAGGAAGTGTGGGAGGAAGGAAGGAAGGAAGGAAGGAAGGAAGGAAGGAAGGAAGGAAGGAAGGAAGGAAGGAAGGAAGGGAGTCAGTTATTGTCAAAAAATGTTTTTAGACTCCGAATCATTTCTTTTGTATGTGCGATATGAAGAAACTGAAGGGTACTATCAAATGCTAAAAGGCAATAGAAATAAAGAATAGTAGGAAACTTGCCACTTGTGTGGTGTTGGGGAATAAGTTAGGAAAGGTACAAGAGGACACTGGAGGAGGGAAAGGCATCAGCCACAGAGGCAGGTTGAGGGGTAGGAGGGAAACTGGGTATCTTGGTGGAAGGTGGTGGGTGCTGGTGAAGGGATCACTTGGAACATTGCCTGAAACTAAATCATTAACATCTTTGTTACTAAATAATTCAGTTATTCAATTAAAAAATAAATAAATGTAAAGTTACAGATATGGACAAAAATATCTGTTCTTGAATGAGAGCTCATGAGAATTGTTTGGCTTCCACTTGTGGTTGCTATAGAAGTGATAAGCCAGAATATTTTGTTATCATATTTAATCTGTTGTCTATTTGTATATTCATTATTTTCCACCAGATTTTAAGTCAGATGTGTATTCAAAATATTCAGAATAGGAAAGGTTCCTCAGATTTCAGTTTCATTTGATTAAATTGTTAAATCTATATTAACACTAACCTGATAGATCAACAGTAGTTTTGAACTTTTTTCAGCCATTGCTATGCTAGAACATTGATAATCATCTTGAATAAGATTTCTAAAACTTTGTCATTAATTTTGAAAAGCCCCTGAAATGGGAATTAACCTTGAGAATATTTTGAGTTCTTACTTTAACTTAACTAATTCCTCTTGTAAGGCATACTTAACAAATTTTATTTTCATCTGAAAATTGAGGATTTTGAATCTAGTCCAACGATCCTACTGATTAAAATCTTGGAAAGTAGATTGCAACTTTTCTGAACTGTTTAGTATGCATGTATGTATGTATGTATGTATATCTGTATATATTAGAATGCATGTCCTCAACAGTTTATTCTCCTGAGTCTCTAGGTAAAGGTGAAAACAATTTTCTAACATTGTGGTTGAGAAATGTAGTGAATAACAAAATACATTATTATTAGGCCTGATTAGGAATAGCTTTCCTGCCATAGGGCTGTTTTACCATAAAAGAAAAAAAAATCATTTAGTATGCTCACATGAATTTATTTGACATTTAACAAAATTCAAGATATTTTGAACAGTATGCCAGATATTTCATGGAACCACAAGAAATAAATTGGTATTTTTTAAAAAATTGAATCCAGGTGAGATACAGTTACAAAGTTTTCATGACTGAGTTTTAGTCATACAATGATCACACAACCATCCCTCCACCAGTGTACATTTTCCACCACCAATGTCCCCAGTATTCCTCCCACTACCCCACCCCACCCCCACCCCCTGCCTCTATGACAAACAATTTCCCTGTTACCCTCTCTTTACTTTTGGGCATCATGGTTTGCAATACATTGGAATACATTTTAACTTGAAAGCTCTTTTAGTTGGACTAACCAAGTAAAAGTAGAATTCAGAGGTAAATGGTATTACTGTTTCTCTTTAATAATAATAATATTACTGACTCTTCTGCCTTACTCTTGGCTTTCTGCTAGGGTATCATTTCTGGCATTTGTCAGAGAAAAATAAGAGGTGTTGGGAATTAAATTGAGGTTAGTCTCATGCAAGTAAAGTGCATTAATCCCTATACTTACTTTGGCCCCTTAATTGTGAGTTTAAGGGGAGTTCATATTCTGTGGGATAATTGAGTTAGAACCATCACTTGTGGAGCATGTATCCATGGACAGAGATCATATAAATACCCAAGACTAAGTATCAATATTTAGTTCAATCCTGGAAGTTCTTAGGTATTTTAAAAGCAGTTTATTACTGAGTTCAAACTCTACAATTCACATGATTATTGGTAATACAGATACAGTACTCTCTGCTTCCATTTAGGTTGTCATAAAAAGTTGAACCATTGTTCAAGATAACAAATGCTTTACATTTACTTGTGTAAATTAAACAGTATTATATTTCTTTTGTAATTCTAAATAACTCTGGTCATGGGCCAAATAGATTATACAGTGGGTAAAGCATTTGTCATGCATGTAGCTGACCCAGGTTGTTTCCGTGCACCCAATAAAATACCCTGAACATTGCCAGGTGATGTTCAGTGGTGGTGATCCCTCAATTGAGAGTCAGGTGTAAGCCCTGGGCACAGCTAGGTCTGGCCCCCAAACAAAAAAGAAAACAAAACAAAATAGTTGAGGTCTTTTGGTAATAGCTCTTATTAGCCCAACAACAGTGGGCATGGTACTGGCAAACTTAACAGCATTTATGGTGAAATTCATTTAAATTATAATCAGTATTTCATTTTGGTTTATTTTGGGGACACACTAGCCAGCGCTCAGCATTTCTTCCTACTTTTGCATTTAGGGATAACTCCTGGTTGGCTTAGGGGACCATATGGGAGTCATTGATTACCAGTGACTCTCAGAGAACCTTTCTGAGAGGTTAGAAAACCAGGATTTTCTAACCTCTCAAGTAAGAAAAGTGCAAATTCTAGTAAGTATGCTTTGGTTTACAATAGACTTTCTGAATATCCAAAGGCACATAGCATACTGTAATGTAAAATAAGGGTATAATGTCTATTCAATTTTTGTCTGTTTTTAATGTAGTCTCATTAAGCAGTAGAAACTACTTTCAAAGTTATTATTTGGTATATGGTAATATCTTTTTAACTTAGTGTAAACCCTCATGCATATGGGAAAACACTGGAGAGAGTATAAGAGAGAATGGTACTCTAAGATGCAAAAAAAGGGAAAGTGTTATTGTAGAGAGTAAATTTGAGCTCTTATGACTGTTGTTTAATTATATCCCATTTAAAAGATATCTATACATCAATACTTGCCCCTTTAATATCCCGTAAACAGGAAGAATAGTTAAAAGCTCTGAAGATCCAAGTCCATGTTACTGTTATATTTAACACAAATCTTATTCGTTTTTGCGAATAGACTGTCCATAATACTAGAGTTTCATGACTTGGTATTATGGGTTAAAGAATAAAAATGGTGGTAGAATAAAAATACCATTTTTGTTGAATTATCTGTCTACTTTACTCAATAAAGTGATAATTTTCTCTATTAAAAAATTACTGGTACTGGAAAGAGTATTATCATAAAAGGCAGTTGCCTTGAAAGCAGTTGACCCAGATTTGATCCCTGGCACCTCATATAGTCCACAGAGCTCATCAGGAGTGATCCCTCAATGCAAAATCAGAGGCAAGAGCAAGCTCAGATCACAGTCAGGTATGATCAAATATATATGTTTGTTTGTGTATGTATTATAACTTGTTAATTTATTCATTTATTAATTTATTCATGTATGTCTTACAAGAAATGAAGTACTCTAGGTACCTCCTATACATCAAGTAAAGAACACAAAACCTACCTGAGTAAAATAAAAAGGAGTAAGTATCTATTTATGATCACTAAAACTGTAAGAAAACTACCAAGTGTTTTGACAACAGAAGTTTAGCATGTGTTTTGAAGGCATACTAACTAGGTAGAAACGTATATATAGAATAAATATGTAGTATATTTCTCTTGTTCCTACAGGGCAAAATGAACTTTTCCAGACCATTTAAACAGACCAATTTCTGTACAAAGTTCCAGGTAAATATGTATGTAGCATATATGTATATCTATGTGTAAAGAATATATGTGCAAATGTATATTATATATACATGATATATATATACTATATATGTTATGAACTTATATTCTCTATATGTGGATATAATATATCATATATGTTATGCACATATATTTTTTACATGTAGATATATATCCTTAATAGATATATATATTTTATTTATTTAGAGATACATAATGTATATTATATATTATAAATAGAGAGAGAGTGAGAGAGAAAGTTAAAGTGGGATTAGGAAGTGGAGTGATTAAGGTAGCAAGAGGTTGAGGTAACTGTGGTCACCCTGGCTGGATATTGCTGGAACCACATTTGTCATGAGCTTCATGGGTGCACACGTGCAAGCCCCGAGCATGGTTGTGGCACAGGTGTCCAAGAAGCACCACATCATTGGGCCTATGTGTTTAATTACAGGCTGAGTTGGCAGAGAGACTGGCAGATCCTCTGATTACTGCTTGGGAGGAACAAAATAATAATCATATAAATTAATTATTAATAGAAGCATTAAAAAGTGTCCATCATACCTAGGTTTTGGATAGTCTGAGAATAATTACACAAAGCTCATTTGCTGTTTTCACTGTTATTAAATCAACTAGCCTATTATTTCTCAAAAGGTAAAAAATATAAGAATTGTGTAAGGGTCTTACTGAAATATGGGGTGTGATACTGGCTGCTTTGGGAACCCAAGGCTCTGCATTTCTAACAAGCTCCCAGATGATGATAAATGCTATTAGTCCAGAGTTTACGCCCTGGATAGCAAGGTTACATACCTTTGTTATCATGCCTGAGATCATGGGCCAAGTACATGAGGCTTTGGTAATTTTGCAATTTACTTCCAATTTATAGTCTGCCATAGGATCAACTCAGTACAGGATCCTGAAATAAGGAAGCCAGAACTTTATCTCACTTTTAAACTGATCTTAAGAACACATTGGTGACTTGAGGCTTCACAATACTCTCCAGTTACACAGTGACAACTCTGTATTAGAAAATGGTTAGTGATGATTTTTTTTGTCTTCTGTTTATTCTCCTTAACTCAATGGAAAATCGAAAGTAAGAATATGGTCATATCAGACAAACCCACTCTTGTGTCACAAATTATATATGAGTTTTAGATGCTTAAACCTCTACTCTATTTATATGTATTATTAAGATTGTTTTATGTGGAGGAATATGTTAAACAGGAATATGTATTATCTTTTCAGCATTACCACTCTGACTTACACTATGTTCGGGGAGTGGAAGTGGAGGACACACACCTGGTATTTCTCAGGGCTTACTCCTGGCTGCGTACTGAGACGTAACTCATTGAGTACCATAGACAGTACCGAGAATTGAAGGAAGGCTGACCACATACAAGTAGTATAACAGTTTTAGTTATGAACACTTTTAGTTATAAAAGCCCAAGGAAGTTTTAGGCATTAGGAAAATCTATCAATCATAAATCATTTGGGAGTCAACTGGTATTATGGTTGGTTGATTCTTCAGTTTCAAATGGTAGAGCAATGCTAACACTACTTTATTATCTATGCTGTAGGCTCTATTTTCATAAAAACACAAGTTCCATAGTGGTTTTCACTGTGTGTTACCCTTAATGAAGAGCATACAAAAACATTCGCATGGGATAAAAATAAATTCTTTATAGGACAGTTGAGGCATCTAGGAACTCATAAAAGCTGGCACTTGAGGGAACAGAGCCAGTTCAGGAAACTCACACCAATATTTTCTAAATTCACACTAACATATTTGAGTCAAACAAAGCAAGAACAAAGACAAACAACTGAATAAAATAACTTCTACTGGTATGTAGAGTTTGCCCTGAATCTGTGAGTCATCAGACACTAGGGCTGTGTCATCTACTTTAAGAATTTCGTTAACCAAATGGCTGTTTTGAAAATCTTCACATTGGTCTTAATACTTATATTTATTTCAATGAGTTACATACACAGTTAATAAAATAATTTGTTATAGTTCTGTACCAAAGAAATAATTTTTCTCTCCTCTTCAGATACATATAGTAAATAAGGTCACTGCTAATTGCACAATTTGTCCTTACATCTATCTTTTAGAGCAATACAGAATAAGTAAATGAATTAGTAAAACTAAATTAGCAACAGAATAAGTAAATAAATTAATAAAACTAAAAATCTGAATTAAAAAGTTAGTGGGAGGCTCAGAAGTTCTATTGCACCTCAATTTTAACTTAGATGAGATGGCAAGCTTTAAAACTGCCCAAACAAAAATGGATACAGGATACTAACATTTGTACAATTCATATAAAGTATTTTTATATACAATTCTCAAAGCCAGTTACCATGACACAATAATCTTATGATTGGTGCTTCTATTTTATTTCCTATTATTCCCTCACAAAGAAAGGAAGGCTCCGAAACATAAAAAAAAATTCACCTGCCCTTAGCCTGGAGTAATTTGAGACTCCAAAAGCCATGATTTTGCTGAAGTCCCATATTTATGTCCTGCAGAATGGTTTGGTTTCCTGAGTTATTAAAAAAAAAAATAAAAGCCTGCTTAAATGTGACTAAATAAAAAGAGATCAAAATTTTGTGAGTGATGTGGTTTAAGCCTTCTGAAGACTATGTGCCAATCATTCTCTTTCATGTTTTGCCTGAACCCTACCTGCTACCTGAATAAAAAATGATTAGAGCAGATTGCCACTAAAGAGAATGCTACTTTCCACCCAAGCAGTAGGGCACGATAAAAAGAGATTTTAAGGATTCTGGCAAATTACAGTTGCAAGTCTGTATTTTTCTTTTAATTCTGCGAGCTGATACAAATCACAGAGACCTGTCAGGGAGCATTCAGAGGTACTGGACAATCCAACTTCAGAGAAACTGAAACTCACTGCACATCATAATTAAAGAGCTAGCTGCTTTAACAATGCCAACTCCTGTGGGATTTTTAACTTTTTTTTTTGCAGTGGTGCATGGAATATTTGACAAATAATTAAATCAAATTATTTCGGTACTAGACCTTGTCCTTCCACAATCGATAGTTGGTAAGTACTTCGTTGTCTGGAACCCCAAATTCCTCATCTGAGAGAAAAAAGCAGACTTAATTGAATTCTGATCATTAATACTAAATTATTTTTTGTCAATTTTTAATAATGTTTATGTGCTTCTATGTACTTAGGCCTGGAACTTCATACTGATCATTTTATTCAGTCTTCCATAGATCAACAGTCCCTTGGATTGATTAGCAGATATCTGAGATATAAACAAAATCAGCTGAATAAAGCTAGTTCACATGAAGAAAGGAAGTATAATCAATAACTAATACAGTTCTATATTTTTATTTTTTTGTGTTGAAATAGGTTTAATATCCCCAAGGTATGGTTAGGTGACTTCTTTTGGTATTTTCTTTGTTTGTGTCAAAAGAAAGCAAACATATTCAACTTATGTACTATATTTTCATCATTTATGAGCAGAATGATGCCTCACCTCAGTGTCCCAGACTGAGAACTACTGTATTACATAGGAGCCATTTCACCTCCAACAGCAAGAAGCAAAGTTCTCTATGACACCCTCAGGTCATGCCTATTCCTCTAAGTGCCTTCACAGATATCACTGTTATGTCTTACTAACATATACATATCTACAGACTAGGCTATAAATAGGTTGTATGACCTGTAGGCCACAAATAAGGCTTTTTTCCCCCAAAATACTATATTTCAAACCTACAGTAAAAAAAAGAAAATAGGACATTCTGAATCCATGTAATCTCTCTATTGATCTTAAAAAGGTTTCTCAACATTTACTGCAGATTTTACTCTATTTGGGTCCAGAAATAAAGTGTTAACAACATCAGTGAAACCCTTTCCCCACTTTCTGTTCTTTCTTCTTTAGAAGTTGCAACACAAAATGTTTTGCATATTGATTTTAGAACCACTTCAAAAGTTTCATTAAAAATAATATTATTTTGATTAAGGAATATAACATAATTACTTTCAATACTGAACTTTCAATACACAATTGAAGAAGACATAACCCAAGAGTTTCCAGGGAAACGCAAGGCTTTGTTCCAGGTGAATCAGTGGCTAACCTGGCTAGAAACTGCTGAAGAAGAAGAATCAGAGGAAGAAGCTGACAATGCACAATAAAATGTCTCAATTTATTGGAATTGTTTATATTTTGATTATGAAGTCATTCACTTTCTATTATTTCTGCCTTTGATATTTTTTAGCATTTGCTGCTACAATGAATGATTGCTTTATTGTATAGCTTTCTTTAAGTGATTATTGAATTTTTTTAGGTAACTAAGATATATGCAATGCATTTTAAATATTTATTATTATATTCTTTTGTCAGTATTTTATCATCATGTTTGTATCCACTTCATTAATGAGTCTGGCCTTAGATATTTCATTTCTTATATTATTTTTATATGCTATTTTTGGTCTCATAAAATAAGCTGGAAAGATACCATTGCAGTTGCAATGTTTTGAAATATCATTTACATGGCACTGGTAATTTTTTACTTGAAAGTTCAGTAAAATCCTAAAGTAATGAATTTTGGTCCTGGGTAAATAGTAGACTTATATATCTAGATATATATAGACCTATATCACTATATCACTGTCATCCAGTTGTTCATTGAGTTGCTCAAGGGGGCACCAGTAATGTCTGCATTCATCCTTGTCTTGTGCTAGTGTAGCCCAATGGCATTTTGGGGACTCTTTCAGGGTCAGGGGAATGAGGCCTGTTGTTGTTACTGTTTTTGACATATTGAGTATGCCACAGGTAGCTTTCCAGGCTCTGCCATGCAGGCAGGATACTCTTGGTAGCTTGCTGGGCTCTATGAGAGGGACAAAGGTTTTCAGTGCGGCCTCGAATCGCTTTTAGGGGTGTTCTCAGTCTACCAAATATAAGCTTTTGGTCAACTGGCATGTTGTAATGATTTGCACACTGACAAACATGCACCAGCCTGCATCTCTTGGCAGCACTGGGGCATCAGCGGCCTCAGGTTGATCTCCTTGGGGTTGATGGATTGCTATATCACAAGTTATGATGACCATTATTTATGATTTTCAAGCCTTTGAATCTAAATTTGAGAAATCTGATTCTCCAATTTTCTGAAGTTTCCTGGCTACTTTCATGCATATAACCAGTAGTTTCCAAAGTACTTTCCAAAGTTTCCAAAGTAAAGCATATTTATTTGCATTTACACTAATGATTGATGGTTCCCGTATTTCAAATTTGGGACTTGACATTTACTGAGGAGTTTCTATCATTTGACATCAACATCTTTTTTGTAATGAAAAAGTTGGTACTGTTTTCTAGACCATTACTAGATAGTATAGTTGTCTTTTGAAAGATTTATGTACTGGAAAGAAACAGAAACCATTCTAGCTATACTACATATCATTTCTAAAGTTTTATATCTTGAACATTATTAATTTTATAATTTATAGATTAGTTTGAAGAACCAGTAAACTTGGTAAAAGTAAAAATTATGTAATTTATTATTTATTTGAGTCTATACTTATTTTTTTAAACACTGAAGTAGGAGAAAAAAACATAAAAAGAATGAATATTGTAGGAAAATACTTTTCTTTTGACTTGATGTGTTTATAATGTCCATGCTCATACACATGACCTGAATATGGCCATGTTTACATTTGTGTAATTATTTTTTCCCTAAGTATCTAACATTGTTCAAAGTTAAAAATAGGATGAGTCAAGGGAAAATTTGGGAAAATATTCTAGGAATTTGTCTTTGCATTGACTGAGAAAAGTATAATTGTCAAGACATGTTGTTTTGAGGCTAGAGAGATGGCTCAGATGGGCTGAGTGCAAGCCTTGCATGTAAGAAACCAGCCCGGGTTCAGTCCCTGGCACTGCATGGTCCCCCAGGCACCTCCAGAAACAACCTCTGAAAACTGCCACATGTGACTCTTGACTGCACTCCCCCAAACCAAGACTGTTATTTGTAAAATATCCTGCAAAAATAAGAAACCACTTGTAAAATCTCAAGAGCACAAATAACCTTTATGTGCCTAATACCTCCTCTCATGATACAGAACAGATGAATAATGAAGCTGTGATGTTTTTCTTTTTTTGATTTGACTGCTGAGAAGCTCAGAGCTAGAGTTTTACTCAAGCCCTATAATTTAATTTTTAAAATTTTAACTTTTGTTGTGTATGGATTTATAATTTGAGACTGAGGTGGGCATAGGGACCAGTTCTGGTAGTATTCCTGGGGGTTTGTTGAGTGTGGGATTGAGCTCACGGACCCACTCATGCTAAACATGTGCTCTGAACTATTTCTGTGGCCTTGTTTGTTATATATTGTCTCTCTCTCTCTCTCTCTCTCTATCTATCTATCTATCTATCTATCTATCTATCTACCATCTATCTATAATCTCTGTGTTATTGAAGAGGTCAGTGAATTCTAGAGTTTCATGTCAGCTCTGTCTTGTTAGATTTCTATAACAGAATATAGGTTCCCAGGTTTGACAAAACATATCTGAATTGTTACCATTGGAAGTCATGTTTGATCTTTAACAGGTTTAATTTTGTCAAAAATGCAATTTTAGGTGTGACCCAGGTGGCTGCCAGTGTGCAGCCTCTCCGTTGCTGGATGACCATGATCCCAGAGGCCAGCTAAACTACTTGTGGTACCAGCAGCTTCTTGCAGAAATGTCTCATAAGCCACGGCACCATGCTGTCTAAGGAGGGGAAAGGTTTTCTCTCTCCGCTTTTTCTTTTGAGAGGGGGGCACGTGGCAAGTGCCATCTTATAAGGAACACTAAAGAGAGGTACGAGGTTGCAATGATGCAATTTCTGGCAGAAATTTCCCTAGACTTTGTGACTAAAATACCAAAATACAGAAATCCAAAACCTTATATGAAGACCTCATATCTCTTCATTCTCAGCAATGAAAAACAAATTATCAAATGCTTCCTTTTCAGCAGGTCTGATTTTTTTTGGGGGGAACTCCAAACAGTAATAGCTTTTTTTGTGGAAATATTGAATGTAATCAAAGTAAAGAGAAAGCAAAGTGAAAATTATCAGCTATACAGGCGGGGGGCAGGGTGGGGGTGGGAGGGGAGGTACACTGGGGTTCTTGGGGGTGGAATATGTGCACTGGTGAAAGGATGGGTGTTCAACCATTGAGACTTAAGCCTGAATGCTTCGTAACTTTCCACATGGTGATTCAATAAAAAATTTAAAAATTCAATTTTATTTTCCTCCAGTGGTAATACAGTGGGTAAAGTACTTGACTTGCATGTGGGTTCAATCCCTGGAACCACATAGAATCTCGCTGAACCCTGTCAAAAGGGGATCCCTCAGCACAGAGCTAGGATTAAGAAGCCCCGTTCACTATTGAGTGTTGACCTCAACCATCAAAAACAAAACACAACAAAAGAACAACAACAATAAAAATCAATAGTTTTTTGAGGGAATTTCCATACAGTGTGTTTTTGGGGTCTCATCCTGGATTGGTGCTCTGGGGTCACTTCTGGTGTTGCTCAGAAGTCTATGTGGTACTAGGTTGCAGCCTGAGCCTTCACTTGCAAATCTCGCAAGTTGTTGAGCTATCTCTCTGGCCCTCAAAACATACTTCTAGAATCAGTGAAATTTTCCCCTATGGAAAAAATATCAGAGGTAGACACCTTTCTGTGTGTCCATATATTTTAAAATAATCATCCCTTTCCTATCCCATTTAATATTTTATTATGCAATTTTTCCTACATTATTCATTCCTTTTATGTTTTTTCTCCTACTTCAGTAGACCTATAGAGACTTTCTATTTCTTTACAAAGGAGTTGGTATAGTTTTTATTTTTCTAAAATGTTCTCAGTGTCTTTACATGACATTTTACGATATTATCTTTGTTTAAAATGACTTTTTGAGTCCTTTCACTAGTCATTTACTTAATTTTCTCCTCTTTTTCCTCCAGTTTGCACCAGAGCTTTTCAAGTACTTATTTTTTTAAAGTTTTAATTTCTATAGATCTGCTTTGCATTTTTTTCAGCTTTATTCTGCTCTATTATTTAATTCGAACAGTTTTTTGTTGTTGGGAGTTTTCAAATTCTTGTATGACTTTCTTTAATGCTTAGCTCAGTCATTGTTAATCTTTTTTAAGTGTGAGTTTTCCCCTAAGTACCGCATATCTGCATCTCAGAAGTGTTATATAATATCTTAATTTTCTTTAAATTTTTCATTAGGTGTTACATCATTCTTATTGTATAATTTCTTACATAACTAGCATTATAAATCAGTAAAAACTACTTTTAGAAGTTGTTTATTGTGGAAAGTATTTATTAGGAAAAATTTATAATGGAAATTTATAAGGAAAATAAAGAGAATGATACTAGCAATACATTTTAATAATTACGAAATCCTGGAAAATCTATACGTGAAGTCACAGTGGCAATAATTATTACAACTTTTATCAAGGTATATTTTTAAATATTTAAAATAATATAATTGTAGCATTGTTACCTAGTGAAATCTAAATTATTTCTTAAAAATATCTAGTTATATTTAAATGTTTCTTATTTTTTTGTGTTTACGTCTTTACAGTTTATTTTAATTTAAATTTGAATTAGAATAAGGTGGACAGATACTTAAGAGTATAAAGTGTTACAAATTACACAGATATTTGATAAAGAGAAAAGAAGAGATAATTAATAACGCATTTTATAAAAGCATAATTATATTAATTTTAATACAAAGCAAAGATACTTCAAGGTGGCGGTGAGGAATGATTAGTATTCTTCATGGAAATAGACACAAAAATAATAAAAAATTATTAGCAAAATAATTTAAAAATATACAAAAATAATTATATGCTAAAACAAAAAGAGGTTTATACAGGAATACATATAGAGCAATGTAATAAAGCATATCAAGCAATGTAATTCACAATTGCAAGGTAGAAAAATACATTACCATACTAACAGAAGCATAAAATGCATTTGACAACCACCAACACTGTGAAAAAAATAAATACATTCTTTAATAAAACAAATGCATGTTTAAAAACTTTATTTAAAATCAGTTGAAATTAGAAGCAACCCCAGTGTCCTGTGAGAAATTAAAGGATAAAAAGTAAACAGTGTATAATGGAATATTGTTCAATAATATAAAGAAAATGCTATTGATGTACTTCAGTAAAATTTACCACCAGTGCGTTATTGTTAGTTAGAGAAGCTAGACTTAGAGGTCTTACTTGCATGATTTCATCTTCAACTGTTCTTGGGAGCTCACTAGGACTCAGGAGTGGAGAAATGGGCTATGGCTACAAAAATATAATATAAAGGGTTGGGGAAGTTAATAAGATTTAACTATCAAATATGTCTTCACTTTTTTGAAGATCAGAGAAATAGTAAAATGGGTTGGTATTTGCCTTCCATGTGACTTGCCCAGTTTCAATCCCTGGCATCTCATATAATCACCTGAGCACTGCCAGGAGTTTTTCTTCTGAGTGCAGAGCCAGGAGTAATCCCTGAGTATCACTGGTTATGACCCCTAAAAACAAAAAAGCAAACTTAAAAACTGCATCCTAATTTTGATGATAGCTACTGTGTGCTAAAATTGTTACTCAAATTTTCAAACAAGAGGCTTTCATGATTAACCAATGTTTTATGAGAATCAGTCAACTGCTCAACAAATTCAAATTAATTTATTTTTCTGGTTTTGTCTATTTTTAAAGGTCTATTTATTTACTTATTATTATTATTATTATTATTATTATTATTATTATTATTTAGCCTTTTTTCAGTGTTATACCTGGCAATGCTCAGGAGTTACTCCTGCCTCTGCACTCAGGAATCATTCCTGGCAGTGCTCAGGGGACCAAATGGGATGCCAGGGATCTAACCCGGGTCGGCCACGTGCAAGACAATGCCATATCGACTGTATACTATCACTCCAGCCCTGATTTTGTCTATTTTTAAATAAAATATTGGGGAATCAACCGATTCTTAGGATATGGCAAAACACTTAAACGCATAAATTATTAGTATGCCCATGGAAAGGCATAAATCAGTGGAAGGCTCACTGCTATTAAACACAATATACATGAAGCTTCATCGGTCAGCATGTCACATTCAGATCACTGACTATCTTGTTATTAATCCAGAAGTTGATTAAATCAATGACCAACTATATATATATGGACTCTCTAAGGGTAAGAAATTATGTTATACTCAAGGTCATTTCCAATAGCAATATTCTAATTATCTAAAATAAGCATTATCTAAATAATTTACAAAGAGAATTTCTGGAAATAATATGCTATTACCTATCTGCAAGGAACTTTGCTGGTTTGTCCAGAATGAGTTCTCCACTCTGCGAAAGAAAGGGAAGAATTATAGTATTTTTTTCTAATTTGCAAGTTTCAAGTTTCAAGAGTTATTGAAACATGTTTGTACTACTACTGTCTTGAAAAATAGAATTGAAAGAAATCAGAAACAATTAATAATATGTCACCTTGGTTTAGTATATCACCATGCTACAAATTGCAATTGCATATATTATTTTGTTTGATGTGCAAAACACTCAGAAGACACAAGGAACTAATATGTGGGATATTTGTAAAATATGAATACAAGATAGTGGCAGAGATTAAATAAATTACCCCCTTGTCACCTTAGAGTAGTATTAGTGGAACAAAAACAAGGCAAGGCTCATGGGGCTATAGCACATGCATTATAACCAGGATCCTGGGTTCACTTCACTGGCACTCATCCTCCCAACTACTGGAGCACAGTTCAGGGAGTAGCTCCTAAAAACGACCAGCTGTGGTTCACCTTCTACCTTTGTCCCACCAAAATTAAACTTTTACAAAAAAAATCTCTGGTAAACTTTATGTTATTGCACTGTATATTCATCTTGAACCAATATTTTCCAAAAATTTATCATTTGTGACCCTTAGAGTTTTATTAAATGTGATAATACCAAGTAAATCATATAGTTTTTATGTATGTATATTTTTTCATTTTTAATTATTCCCTTTTATTCATATTGTTAGTAATATGCCTTTGCATCAATTATGCACATAGAAATTTGGATTGAAAATGGTAGTAAGTGAATGATTTTCCTCCTGAAATGTGAATTATAGTCTACCTAATACTTTCTTGTGAGTCTTTTGAAACTGTCAAAGAGTTACATTTTGGCTATTAAAGAGAAGATACATTCTTGATTTTATTTCTTAAATGCATAATTTTAGGAAGTTTATAATGGGACAAGTACAAGAATATTTATAAAATGGAATGTAACTCACTCACTTTTATTAAACATTTCTCCTGTTGAAGAAATAGAAACTATCTCACTATTCAGATTCTTAAATTTAACACATCAAAAGCCCATTTGTTCTCCTTCTAACATACATTGGATTCAGACAGTTCCCTTCAGTGCTGTTTGGAATCTAATCCATTTCTTCTTATTTTCAATTTCTCTTTTTATTAAACACAGATTTTATGATTAATGCCCTGGAAAATGCCAGAAGATATTTTTAAGAGCTGGAGAAAAGTGCTATTATTTCTTCACTGAAATAACATTATAGGGTAACAACCCTGAAAGTGCCAACATTTCAGCACTCCGGGCAAAATTACTGTAACCTAGCATTAACACTCTGACTGGGGATGATTTATCTATTTGTTATGGCATATTACACACAATGTGAATAAGGCTTGGGCCTGTACAAAAGAATATCTCAATGAAAACAGAAAGCATAATTTTTAAAGGTGAGGTCTGACATCCCAAATCAAGATGAGCAATCTTAACAGAGAGTGATTCAACACACATGAAAAATAGTAATGAGAATGCCTGAAGGACTCCATAAATCATTATGCTTTATGTGAGGCAAGTTAGATAACAACCTATAATAGCCTTGGTGATCAACTCGTTTGGGAATTCCTCAAGAGCTTTCTTCTATTGCTTTTCTTCATCAAAATAATATAATCTACCTTCAAATTATAATTCTATGTAGGGTAAAAAGGAGCACGGGTTTAGTTTGTCATCCTCATTCCTTTAGGGGTAATACTCAGGCTCTCATGAATTACAGGTGCTGTAGAAAGCAATTTGTACTAGAATTTGGAATATCTAAAATTCACTGTGCTATTTTAGTCTCTCATCTCAAGAGCTTAGTGTATGTCTTCATTTTCAGATTTCTTCATCTATTCAGCATGCAATAAAATCAATTTATCTGAATCAACCTCTGAGAAATTAATGAAGACCAAAAAGAATATACATAAGTTAGAGACAGTACTTATTGTATTTAATGTAAGAGTATTTACTCAATTATTTCTACACACATAATATAATTGCATTTTCCTTGCTATCTATAGATGGCAAAAACCTCAAGACTCTACTATGACAAATGATCTGCCTTAGTAGAGATTCCACCTAGCAAAAGATATAAACCTACAACATGAACTATCTATAGTCAAGAAATTCTTCTATGATGCTCATCTAAGCTTATACATTGATTTAAAAATTAGTCTATAATAATAAATAGTCAAAGTATTGTGTTAAGTAGTCAGTAGGTACAAAAGGTAAGTTAATGCATTTACTGGCTATTTGCATCTTCAGTGGGGATGGGTGAAGATATAAACACACAAACACTTGTGAAAATGTAAGAAATAAGGAAACATACTAGCTTAATGAAAATCTCATAGGACTACACTGACTATAAAAATATTAGATGTCTTGGGATAATTAATCTTGAAACATGTCAAAGAATACATGAAGAGTTGGCCTTTCATTAATTATGTTTTGAAGGAAGACCAATGTCAGCATTTACCTTCCTACACTTCTATTTTTATACAGCATGACATAGTTTTATATGAGATATCTTTGGTAAACTAAGTTCTGTGGATTTCTGTCACTTCATATATGAAATCTGAATGACCACAATTAAGCTTCCTAAACAGATATTTCCTTAAAATCCTAATGATAATCAGTACAGATATTATAGATATTTTCTGACTCTTAAATTCTACTCAAAGAGACTGGAGTAATAGTACAATAGGTAGAATGTATGCCTTGCATGTTGCTGACCCAGGTTTGATCTCTGGTATTCCAAGTGGTCTCCTATAGCACCATTGGACATGGACCCTGAGCACAGAACCAAGATGAAATCCTAAGCACCACTGACAAAAAGTCTTATTCAAATACAGAATCATGATAGCAGTCATCCAGAAAGTCTGAGGACAGAACATAAATTTTAGATCATGACCATTATCTGGAAAAGGGCAGGTCAATGAGACCTTATTATTTTGTTTTCCTTTGATTAAACAGTATAAGGACAGTTAACTAGATAATCTGATATACAGTGGGCCATCTATAACTCATGAGTTATCATCAATTTATATATGGCACAACTTTTTGGAAGAAATTGAGAACTCAGTAGTTAAAAAAAGTAGAAAATGTGAAACTAAATTAACATTTTTGAATGGAAGCCTCTCATCTACCACCCACCTCCTGTCCTTTTTTTATAAGAAAAAAAAGAACATTTCTCTCATGTTTCTTTGTTCTTTTTTGTTTCAACACGCTTCCCACACATAAATCTATGCCCTCTCCCCTTTCTTCTAGGACTATTTGGAACCTCCTTCAGTCAGAGAAGATGAAGTTGAAATAAAGAATGTGCCCTCCAAATAGGCTGAATCAGGCATACGAACTAAAACATATTTCATTTCAAAAACAAAGAAATGGAAGTTAATTTTCACAATGACTTTTTAAGTTAAATCTTCATGAAAGATGATGATTTTCACAAGACTTATTAAATAGATAGTATTTGTGATAAGTAGACAAAGGACAAAGTCCAAATAATTAAAGGGATAAAATTCCCTCATGTTTCTTTAAAAAATCTAGAACAAATAAGAAAGAAACATGATGGCATTTTAGAAAAAAAAAACATGTTTCTTTCTTATTTGTGAATTGGAATAGTTTTTCTGTTGCATTGTGCTACTTTTCTAGTTCCAAAGAACATAATCTTTGCAAATCATAAATATTTTTAATTCATTACTAAAAAAAAGAAAATAGAATGTATACCCACACATCACAAATAATGATAATCTTTTATTTGTCTTCTGTTTTACACATTTGGGTTAGATTTCCTAGTTTTGAAAAATATGTTCCAGTTCAATAAGAGCTGCTAAGTTTTTAGATGGACATTAAAACCTCAAAAGGTGCTAAAGCATCCTGACTCAGTATAAGATTGCTTAAGCTCCATTTAATTATCATGTAAAGTACAGCCAAACTGGCTGGAGTTTTGCTTGCTTGTTTGTTTTCAAAACTCTTAAATTGCCTGACAGTGCCATTTCTTAGAACCTCCAGTCAGGGTAATTTGGAACTAGGATAAAGGGTATATCTCATTCAAGCACCCATAATTCACAAGGGCATAGGAAATAGGCCAAGTAAATTAATATATCTTAGATAAAATTGTCTAGGACTTAATTTAAATAAAGGCCAAGTGATTAATTAATTAAATCATTAAACAGAGCTCATTTGATCTATTTTGCATGACAGCATGCTTAGAAAATAGTCATTATAAAATCATGTAAATGATGTTCAACCCAAGGGTGAGGTGAAATGGAGATAATCAATGGGTAGAAATAATAAACGAGCATTATTGAGTGCTTATTATAAGCCATGTACTCATCTATGTCCTTAACATGCATTAATTATGTTTTATCCAAATAATACAGTGTCGGTATTATTATTATCATCGATGCCTTACATAATGGAGATGGAAAAGAAAAATGAAAAATGTTGTTCAAAGTCTCATATGAAATAATTAGAGTTGCCTGGTTTCACATTCACACAATTTGGTTTCAGAGCCCACATTTTCAATTGTAATATCCAAAGAGGAATTGAATCAATGTACATTAGTAGATTGGTACAGAGCAGATTTAATATTTAATGATGTTCACTCAAGAAATTCATTGAAGGTCTTTACAAAGTAGAAATTTGTATTTTTCCAAGGATGAAAATATAAACCCTGTCCCTAGTAAGACTGGCATTAGGAAGAAACTTACCAGCTACATAGTGAATCTAACAAGTAACATTCTCCCTTGCCCTGAATAGGTGCTTCATTCTCACTCATGCTATAGCTGAAAAAAGTTTCTGTGATGTGCTCAAACAAATAAATGGTTTTGAAATACGAAGATCAATTGACAATGTGGATTAAAGATGTTTGATACTGTGGAGTATCTTTAAGTCCATATAAACACAAAACTAGTTTGAATTTACGTACAGAGGTATTTAGCAATTAGGAATGGCTAATTTTTTTTCTTTTTAGTTCACACCCGGCGATGCAAAGGGGTTACTCCTGGCTCTGCACTCAGGAATTACCCTTGGCGGTTCTCAGGGGACCATATAGGATGCTGGGATTCGAATCCGGGTTGGCTGCGTGCAAGGCAAATGCCCTACCCGCTGTGCTATTGCTCCAGCCCCAACGAATGGCTAATTTTTATCATTAATCACTTTTTCTGAACACCTCAGCTGACCCCAATTCTGGCATTTCTTATTCTGGGTTAAGTATGAGAAATAACTATTTCAGTAGGAGCAACGAAAGGGCTTAATGCTGCATAGTTTTGACAAGCAATTAACTCAGAGAAAAAGCAAGAGATAAGTGATTGTGTTTGGATTAAGGAATCACCCACAGAAAGGAAAAACAACCCTTATCCAAAATATAAAGTGAATCAAGACACTGTGAAATAAAGACCTGAAAGAAATTATATATATTTTACATTAAAAAATTAAAACAATAAAAGCACCATTCAACTGACTGTTGAGATACAATAAGAATTTTCGGTAACTAAAAATTTCATATCTTTTGATCATTGATGTTTCAATGCAAATCACAGAGTTTAAACTTTTAAAAATATGTATATTTTGGTTGTGGAATTATAGGACAGTGGGTAGGGTGCAGCAGACCTGGATTCAATTCCTGACAACAAATATAGTTTCCTCAATCCCCAGGAGTAATCTCTAAGGAGAGAACTAGGAGTAATCATTGAGCAATACCAAATGCCCTCCCCCCACTAAATAAAAAGTAAAAAACAAAACTAATATATGTATAGTTTTCAGTGAATAAGGAACATTTTTTTAATTTTTAGCGAAAAGATTAAGAAGCATAGATGTGAAATTATGATCTTACGTGGCTGGGTAACCCTCCTGTCCTAGTTAAGGAAATAAGTTAACTTTCTTAAAAAGGTAATGGGTCAAAGGGGTGAGGAGAGGCTTAGGTCTGCAGCTCTTTGCTGATATCAGTGGTTTGATAATGGCAGTCTGTTTCTGATAAAAAGGCTTTGAAGTAACAATGTCTATCTACCAGTTCCTTCATGACATGATCTAGACATCTCTCTCCCAAATAATATTGGTGATCAGGCTCTCCTATCCATATGTGACTGACTCCTAGTTTAACATTAAGCACAAAATGTATGAAAAAAAAATCCTCTATATTAAGATCCAGGGCAAATATCCAATGGGATAAGGTTTTAACACATGCACACAAACACATACACAAGTACAAATATATATTTATACATATGTGTGTGTGCACACATGATGCATTGATAGATTTTGTGATTTCTGGTACTTGCTTATGTATTGTCTATGTATTGCCAGCCTTTGGTTCCTCCAGCAACTGTATGATCACTTTCTTCACTCATCCATACTTTTGTTTTCATGGGAAATTTAGGATGACCTATATTTTACTAAATTGTGCTCATTGCCATATCATAATTTTAAAAATTGGGGGTGGCAAAAGAAAAAAATAATGAATTATAAGCTATATATACATTTTTTTCTTTAGTTTAGACAGTGGCTCTATATTTCATATTTTTAATAGTGACTTTGCTCTCCTTTCAAAAATCTATTCCAACTTATAATATTTGATTGTTTGACATAACCTTGATAATAACTGCCATTTGGGAGAAAGTCTTTGTGCATGCAGTGAGCAATTTGTTTATTCCTCAATTATGGAATTTGCCATAGTTGATATTATGGTTTAATTTTCATTATATTTATCCATGCCTGACTCTTAACTGGATTATAAATAATTAGAGGGCAGGAAGAATCAGGCCTAAATCGAATGATAATTTCTACGAATGTTGAATAGTATCTTTCACATAAAATGTCACTTAATGGGAATAGTGGTGAGAAGAAAATAGTAAGATTCATGATGCATTGTTCTACTTCTATCAGGTCTTCATGAATAATGAAATATTTACACAAAGCTAGGTCTCCCTTTCCTTTACCTGAAAGTGTATATCCTTTCTTGAGTGAACCAGATTTAATTTGAACTACAATGTTTGTTCAGTCATGCACTGTGTTCTAAAGAGATGTGCAGAAAAAGAGTTTATGCTTTTTCTGCAGAAACTAACTTTGGATAAAAATTTCTAAGAAAGAAAGTAACTCATACATTGTTTGCCTGAAGATATTTGATGTTGGTCTACTGTTTCTGGCCTTAACAGATAATAATACCACCATTTTTAGTTATTTAATTATATACCACCATGTTAGTTTAGATTATCTAAATTTACACTCTGAAATTAGAATCCAACTGCAAGTAAGAATTTAGAGGTTAATCTCATGATAATGGTAGGAACTAGAGAAATCAGAGAGGGAGGGATGGCAGATTATGGAGGAAGTGATGTCAATCCAAGCATCACGAACTAGAACTCATTCACTTGAGGGAACTCAGTGAGATACGGGGCAACTTGTCAAGGCATTTGCTCATTACCTCTGGCCCATCACTGTTTAAAGGCTACTCACCAACTTATAACTTCATGATCAATCTAACCAATCTCAGGACTCACATGTACCCTGGTGCATCAAAGTCTTTAGACAGAAGGTTGTACATTCTTGCAATAAAAACTGATCAGTAATTACAGGCAGATCATTTTCAAAGGGAAATAATGGTTTATTTCCACATCTTGGAAAGCTCATAGTGTCATATTCAATAAAATGCATCATATGTGACAGAGATTATGTATTTTTATTTTCATTTAAACATAGTGGAAATAAGCTAGATATTTTTCTTTCAATATAAGCTTTCCTACACTGAGAAAATATAAAATAAAAAGTCCCATATTTTCCCTCATTTCTGAATGTCCAGAACCTTTTAACTGAATCATGAAAACTGCACTTTCCACATTGATTCTTTATTTTATTGACATGAACAAATGTACCTAAATGTGTATTGCTGGTCATAAAATACTTCTACTTTATTTTGCATATTATGCTGTAAATAACAATGTTTTTAATGTACTAGGTGATCAATATTTAGGTGATGAATGAATTGTATAGTAGACAAGACAATTGTATGACAAATATTTTCTTTTTCTCTTCACTCTTTATCTGGAAGATGAAGAGGGGTACTTCTTTATTCCTTTTATTTTGTTCCTGATAATAATACTTCTTTAGACAACATCATAGACAGGATGTAATTCCAAACAGTTAACATAAAGTTTGGCCATCTTTGCTCAATGTTAAGTTAGTACATGTGATAAAAGCAGAAGCTTGAAATGTGCTTTGTTTGGGACTTAATTCTTGTAGTGCTTCATTTCTACATGAACAGGCCATACTGAGGTGACAACTGGCTCAAAGAAGATGAAAATGTATGGGCTGCTATGAAGGTACAGGTGAAGATGTCATTTCTACTGTGCTTTTTGAACCATTGGGGTATATTCCCAGAAGTGGTATTGCTGGTTCAAATGGGACTCAGTTTGTATTTTTTTGAGAAATATCCATATTGTTTTCCAAAAAAGGCTGCAGCAGTCATTCCCATGAACAATGAGAAGTCATTCCCTTCTCCCCACATGCACACCAACACTGGTTGCCTTTGTTCTTTTGGAGGTGTGCCAGTCTCTGTGGTGTGAGATGATATCTCATTGTTTTGATCTGTATCTCCCTGATGATTAGTGATGAAGAGCAATTTCCTATGCATTTTGACAGTGCAAATTTCTTCTTTGAGACAGTGTCTGTTCATTTCTTCACCCCATTTTCTGATGGGATTGGATGTTTTCTTTTTGTAGAGTTCAACCAATACATTGCATATCCTTGATATTAACCCCTTATCAGAACAGAAATGGGTGAATATCCTTTTCCATTCTGTAGGCTGTCTGCTCACAATAGTTAGAATCTGGAAACAACCCGAGTGCCCGAGAACAGACGAACAGACAAGAAGCTTTGGTATATCTACACAATGGAATACTATGCAGCTATTAGGAAAGTTGAAGTCATGAAATTTGCTTATAAGTGGATGGCCATGGAGAGTATCATACTAAATGAAATGAGTCAGAGAGGGACAGATAGAATGACTGCACTCATTTGTGGAATATAAAATATTGTAATATCACACTAACACCCAAGGACAGTAGAGACAAGGATCAGGAAGATTACTCCATGGTTCGAAGCCTGCATTATGAGCTAGGAGAGAAGGCAGCTAGGATAGAGAAGGGATCAGTAAGACAATGATGGTTGGAGGGATCGCTTGGGATGAGAAATTTGTGCTGAAAATAGAAAAAGAACCAAATATGATGGCCACTCATTATCTGTAATCTGTATTGCAAACCATAATGCCAATAAGTAGAAAAAGAGGGAGTAAGAGGGAAATTGTCTGCCATAGAGGCAGGGGGAGGGGCAAACTGGAGACATTGGTGTTGGAAAATGTGCACTGGTGGAGGGATGAGTGTTCGGTCATTGTATAACTAAAACTCAAGCATAAAAGTTTTGTAACTGTAGCTCACTCTGATTCAATTAAAAAATTTAGAAATGAATAAAAAAGAAAAACATATGAGGTAAACATTGTATTCACTACACAAATTTAAACAAAGCCTATGTAAGCGAGTCTTTGATCAGCCTACTCAGATATAAATGATCTAGAAGTAAAGAAAATATTTCAATCACTGAATTTTGGGGTGGCTTTAACTGATACAGACAGTTAGCAAGAATTTTTTTAAGCAACAGAGTAAGGCAACATGGGCTATACTATGGTTAGATTTCATAAAATAATGCACGCAGAGATTGTTTTAATAAAATATTCTTTCAATAATAGTATGTAATTCAAAGACTTTTTTAGATATGTAAAGTATTAAACACAGGGGTAAAGAATTAATGAAAAACAATAAAATTTGAACTAAAATGTAAGTTGTAAGGATGGGGTTTGAACAACGCATGTGGCATATAAAAAGAAAACACTAAATATTTAATTGAAGCTTAGTATTTAAAATCTTAAGTCATATTTTGAAAAATTATCCAGAACTTTATTAATTACTGTCCATAATCTTATTCATCCCCAAGGCTTTCTGTTGTAAAAAACCTGATTATCTTTTATTGAACTTACTGAATTCCAAAATTATCTTGGTTATTTGTTTACTTATTTATTATCTAGTCCCTCTGCATGCTTTAGTAAGAATAAGTGTTTGTTTTTCACTGATATTTATATCCTAGTATCAAAAAATAGTATTTTATACATAATAAATGATGAAATATTTTGTTTAAAAACTAATTTTTAAGTGTTACTAATAAGAAATAAAATTCTTTGGGAGATAGCATATGGAATAACATGCTTGATTTTTATGCGGCTGACTCTGGTTTAACCCCAGCATGCCAAATAGATCTCTAAGCACCACCAGGAGTGATCCTTGAGTCTAGAACCAGGAGTAAGCCCTGAGCACCAGCAGGTGTGACCCTCTCCTCACCTCCAATCCAACAATAGATATTAGTTCTTAGTAGTACCATAGTTATATTTCAATTGCTTCTGAGGTTTTTAGGATGCCAATTTTTGTTTTGAATTTCTGCTTATAATCAATTTAGTAAAAGCTCCTGCCTCGTAACCAGGTTTTGCTAAATGTTTGGTTGAATAGTTCAAGTTGCTTTAGATTAGATTTTTGAACATAGGGCCTTTTCCATTTTTTTGTTTGCTAAAATTTCAGTAAAATGTGTACAGTGTTTTTAGGTATTTGTCCTTCATCTAAGTGGAACTACACCCAAATGATAGGGAAATTACCCACAAGCACACTTAGCCTTTATTGGATTTTTCTGATCTTGTTATTTATATCCTCTGGCAGCTGGCTTCAAAACAAGCAAGGGAGCACTACATTCCAAATTGCATTTTTAGAATGTGAATATTGTGCCTGTTACTTTATGTTTTATGCATTGTTTGCAAATAGAAAACATGGTCACCTCATATTTTATGGATTTGCTTTGGAAAATGATTTCAAAGAAAGTTCAATATTAAGAGCACAGAACTTAGCTCTAATGCTATTGCATGCCCTATTTTCCCCCATGCCATCTATTTCCTTAATAAAGCATACAATTTGTCTCTTGCCCTTTGTCCTAAATACTTTAAACAGATGAGAATAAAGCTTGATTGTGCATACTTAATAAATATGCACTTAGCCAATAAAATCTGAAAAATAACTGTGTATGCCCCTGAATTTAGAAAGTAATTTTTTTCCAAAATAGATCACTGAAAGGTTAGATTACATTAAAAATGGTTGAATAGAATCCTGGGAAGAAGTTATTTATCTTCAAGGATATATCTTCAGGTGTATGACTAAAACAAAAAGGACCAAACCAGTGTCTTTTCACTATACTAAAAGGGATAGTGTCAGGGAACTGGGAGAAAGTTCAAGCAGCAGAGCACAAAGTCTGAACGTGATCTTGTTACCACATGTTATCACTAAGCAACAGTGGCCCCACTGACCCCCAAGCACAGCTGAACCAGACATCACAGCTGGCACCAGTAACTCAAGCCCTAGGTTAAGCTGTACTAGGTGTAGCACCTCTAAAAGAATCATTTCAGCTATAAACAATATTTTATTTGAGAATACGGTTTACTTTCTTTGACTGTGACTGAAATGTATTACCTACATGGGTGATTTTAACTTTTTAGTTCTCAGCCTAAATTGTATCTTTTATGAATATCCTATCTTATATTGTCTTTTCTGTGCAATAGGAATATATCTTCCCGTTTAATTTCTTATAAAACATCTATTGTTCTAACTATTTTTCTTATGTATTTATTTTCTTGTTAGCTATATCACTGCAAGAGTGTAAGGTCATGAAAACAAATATTTATTTCGATTTTCATGTTTGTGCTTACAACATCTGGAAAGACATCTTTCCACAATATAATAACCAATAAAAAAATATGTAGAATTTGTACAGGTTTTGCCTGACCGGTGTCGCTGTTGTCCCAAAATGTCAAACAGGATTGGACCACCGTCTCCTTCGTGCAAAATTCTACTTCACAGAGTGGGGAGAAAAGTCTGCAAAATTTAAGTCTAAGAAGAAAACTCCCAGAATGACCACCAACTGGGAGCTATTGGCACTATTGCAGCAACGTGGAAAGATGCCGTCCTTGACAACATCGACGAGGGATACGATTGACTAGTTCAGCACCTCCATGTCTGTGCAAAGAATACTGAGAGTGAGAAAGCCACAAACAGATGTCTGTCTTTGGAATCTCTCAAGCTCATTAGTCAACGTGGTTTGGTGCGAGCCTCAGGCAACCACAAACTAACGTCCGAGCTCACAAAGCTGTGCAGAGATGCGATAAAGGAAGACCTCGAAGAGAGAAGAGCAGCAGTGTTGGCCGATGTGGCAGAAGCTGGGAAAAGTATTCGCAACGCTTGCCTGTCCTTCACCAACTACAAGACCAAGATGACTGCCCTCAGACATCCTGATGGATCCATCACATCTTCCACAAAGGCAATGGAGAGGATTCTTCACAACTTCTACTCGGATCTCTTTGACAGCCATGTCCACCTGCCCACATATCAAATTCTGCAGGATGGGTATGTCATCCCCAAAGTCCTCCCTTCTGAAATCTGACACGCCATTTCATTGGTAAAGAAAGACACGTACAGAACCTGGTCTGGACAAGGTTGGACCAAACACCAGAAGAATCTGCCGAGAGTACTTGTCAATACACTGGCTCAGCTTTTTACACACTACCTGTCTGAATGCAAGATTCCATCTCAGTGGAAAACCAGTAGGACTGCTCTGTTGTACAAGAAGGGAGACATCCACGACATCAGCAACTACCACCCAATCTGCCTACTTTCTGTCGTATACCAGTTGTTCACTCGTGTCATCCTGAATAGAATAGGCAGAGCACTAGACGAAGGACAACCTTTCAAGTAAGCCAGGTTCCGAAGGGGATTCAGCACAATAGACTATATCCACACAGTGACCAAACTCATTGAAGTTTTGCGAGAGTTCAATAATGCTCATACTAATAAAAAAGAAACAAACTTAATATCCTTAAATTGATAAACAAAGTATGACACACATACTTACATAATGAGATAGTGTTTGACCATAAAAAAGAAATGAACCCTCTTGTTTACAAGTCCCTCAGCTCTGTGTGGTGTGACCTTAAACCTAGCACGGCAAACATCACTGAAGAACTATCTTTAGGCCACTGAAGCTTCTTAACCCATATTGCTCTCAGAGATTGGCTATGCTTGAGAATTTAAAGTTTTTCAAATAGGCCTTATCCGATGAGTAAGAGCCCAGAATCCTTGCTAAGTCAAAAGAACTCTACACAGGGGTGAAATTTATACTCTGTAGTTTTTTAGTAGGATCAAGTCAACATAATAAGTTTTTTTAAAGCAGCACCCTAGCTTGAATTCTCTCTTCTTGCATTTCTTTCTATAGCTTTTACCCCTTGAAAATACTTTGTTAAAATATCTCTTGCACATTAATCATTATCTTTACATAATGTAGGTGTTATGTGAAAATGAAGACTCTAGTTTCCTGCTATGGCAGGGTGGAAACTCTTCTATCAATTTTTTTTTTACTTTTTTTTCTTCTATCAAAATTTATAGTTCATTTCTGTATTCTCAGAAAATATAACATGATTGGATGCAAATATATTTTACATAGGAACTCATTACAACTCTCTCAATGCTATCCTTACCTGATGAAATTATTACTGGGATTGGTACAAAACTGAGAAAAATAACTACCAGGAATTTATACCAGTTGTTATGGTTGTAGTGGTCAGAGAAAGAACTCACACATACCCTCAAATTAGCACGTTGTGGGCTTTTCTACTAATTTATATCTTATTTTTTTTTGCTTTTTGGGTCACACCCAGCATTGCTCAAGGGTTACTCCTGACTTTGCACTCAGGAATCATTCTTGGCGGCTGCTCGAGGGATGCTGGGAGTATGGGATGCTGGGAATCGAACCCGGGTTGGCAGTGCGTAAGGCAAATGCTCTATCCACTGTGCTATCACTCCAGCCCCCTGATTTATACCTTTATTTGGCTTTAGCTTACATGTTTTAGACACAATGGAAGATCATACAAAAGTGACAGTAACTTCAGACTTGAAGGCAGGGCAATCTTTCTTGACTAATTTTATCTCTAATCCCTAAATCCTCTTGTACTAGAAGTAATGCAGTTTCATACCAGATCTTCCCTGATTATATGCCCTGACTTCTCCAAATGGTACTACAGTCTTCCAGACTCGAGAAGGAAATGCATATGAGCATGCATATGAATATGTTTTCTAAAAATTCCTAGTCATGTCGCTGGATGCAGACATTGGCAAGAAGTAATCGAGTTTCCAGGAATGAGAACAAGGGTCTGAGATATTGCCATTTCAGTCAAATTTCAAATAGAAAAGCAGAGTAACAGTAACCAGTCAGTCCATCATAAATCCAGGCCAATCTTGCCTCGCTGATGCTATCTACTTTTCTCCCATTT
Organism: Sorex araneus; assembly: GCF_027595985.1. Taxonomy (NCBI): domain Eukaryota; kingdom Metazoa; phylum Chordata; class Mammalia; order Eulipotyphla; family Soricidae; genus Sorex; species Sorex araneus. The sequence continues at coordinate 132,954,833 of NC_073304.1, read as the reverse complement.
ATCCATCTCTGTCTCTTCAGTTGGTCAATTTGTCATCTATCTTATCTAGCCACCTCCAACAACCTCTCTGTCTTTAGATTTTCTTTCCTCTAATCCATTCTCCTCATTGTAAGTGCAATCATCTTCTTCTAACACTCTTGAGATCCACTGCTAAGTACACAGAATTTTTTTCCCAATAAACACTTATGCCTTCTACTACAAAACATTCTAATTGATTATAAGGGAAGAAGAATACCTCTTGCTTCCCAAATTCTTTTCCCATTGACTGTAGATGTATGCCTTTAAACTGTAGGGTTGTAATAACAACAGAACTAAACATTGAAATTTTTTGCCTTAGCCTGCCTGTAAAAACCCAACTCTCTTCCTAGGATTTTTACAGTTTCCATTATCTTTTGTAGCAGAGGATAATGGAGGTGATAATAGTGATTTGCCTGCAGCTGGTGAAACTTGTAGAGAAATAGAAAAATCCATGCCGATTAATTTTCAGAAAAGGTCTGTTCTTTCTTCTTTCCTTTGCCCAGCCCTGTTCTTCAATATTGATTCTACCTTTATCCTTTTCACAAAGCCCTGCAATAGCCTGGCTCCCTTCATTGTGACCCAGGTTTTGTGATGGGATTTATTATGAACTCAGGTTTTTTTAAACAGTCTGTAATCTTGGCTAAGCTCAAATCTGGCCAGTCTTGAAAACCTGCTAAATGAAGTGTGACAAATACACACTCATTTAGTGGTGACTGGTGACAGCTTGGATGATGATATATCTATCCCAGGCACAGAAGCAGGACATTTATTTAGTAATAGCCTTCATCTTCTCAGCATCCCATATAGAAAAAAAATTCCACTTCTCTGAGACAATTACTTGAGCAGTAATTGTCTCAACTTAAATGCACACATTTTTGGAATCACATATAAAAGCATCTTCAGATATAAATGTAAAAGGCCAGAGATACAAGTTGGTATATTTTTTCTCTGCCTGTACATGAGGTAGTGACACTGAGTTAGGACCCGGGGGAGCCCATTATCTCAGCCTGATATCCCAAATAATACTGAGCATCCTGTAAGTCCCAATATTATGATGGAAAAGATGAAAAACTATGTCTTTAAAGTTAGTATAGTTTTTAATTTACCTCTTGATAGGGTAAGTGCTCCTTCTCTTTTGAATTGGATTGTTAATGATTTCTTCCTGCATTTGCCCTTGAAAATTGGGAACACCAGCACTTAAAATAGAGAAAGAAATACTCCAAAATTTAGAGTTGCCTGACTCCATTTGGATCAAACCTTTATATTAGAATTACTTTGTGGTTTCTGTTTGCATGTCCCTAAGGATTACTGATACTGAAAATTTTTAATGTGCTTATTGGTCATTTGCATATTTTCTTTAGTGAAGTCTCTATTCAAATTTTATCCATTTTTTAGGTCCTGTTCTATATTATTTGCAAGAAATTTTAATATGTTTTTTACAGTCTTCTGGTATATATGACATCTATTGGCATATATACATATATGCACATATATATTATGCACCATAGGACACACAACAAGCAATATTTATTTTTTTGTTTTCTAATACCATTTAGAGTACTTAAAAATTGTGCAGTTAATTTTACTCAGTTTTTGACATATAGTTCATGGTTTTGTTATAAACAATTTTACTTAGGGAAGCTTCTCCCTAAATATTCCATTTTGTTCTCTAATTTTGTAGCTTTAAGTTTAGATTTATTAAAGCAATCTATGTTGTGTTATAGTTTTGAAATATGTATAGTTTCAGATAATGGCTAGACTTCTTTTCTCTTTCATTTAAATGTGCAATGATTCAGCATTATTTGGTGAAAGTCTTTCCTTTACCTATATAAGTGTCTTGGTAATTTTGTTACAAAACAATTGACTGTCTAGGCATGATTTTCAATCTGTTCCATTGCTTTATAGATCTTTACTTTCATGATTACCTGTGTGTCCCTAATCACTGTTGTTTGGAGAAAGGCAGGATTATGAAACTTTCCTTGACATCATGGTTGTTTTCCTTTGATCTCCATTTGCATGTACATATATATAAATCCTGGGTAGGATCTATGATCTTTTCATTTCAAAGATAAAAATTTACCTTGTTTCGAGATCCAGAGAGTCGCACACGAAACAGCTCCTCATCTCCAAAAAGACTAAGATTCTGGAGGCCTTCTAACCACTTTTGATGCCCAGCAGCTTCTTATAGAAATGCATCTAGACTGTGAACTGAGCTACAACCTCATGCCGCCCTGGGAGGGGAAAGGTTTTTCTCTCTCAATCTTTTCTTTCGACGGGGTGGTGGCAGCGGGGGCTGCGGCACCCATGTGGTGACTGCTATCTTCTAGAACCCACTACTCAGAGATACAAGATTGCAGTGACGTGGAACACAGGAAATCTTGGGATGGGGGTGTTACCGGCACGCTCTCCGCCCAGATGAGATCTGGAGCAGATGCACACAAAACGGCTCCTCTGTTCCTTAGATCCTGGAGGACTACTAACCACTTTTGGCATCCAGCGGCTTCTTATAGAAATGTATCTAGACTGTGAACTGAGCTAAAATATCAGAAATCCAAAACTGTGCAGCTGATAGCTCATATATTCTTCATTCTCAGCAATGGAAAACAAATTATCAAATGATGCCTTTTCAGCAGGTTTGATTGTTGGGGGAAAATTCTAGATAATAATATTTTTCTGTTGAAATATTGAATGTATTCAAAGTATAGAGAGAATAAAGTGAAGATCATTAGCCACACAGGTGGGGGGTGGTAGGGGATATACCGGGGTTCTTGGTGGTGGAATATGTGCACTGGTGAAGAGATGGGGGCCTGATCATTGAGGACTGAGACTTGAACCTGAAAGCTTTGTAACTTTTTCATGGTGATTCAATAAACTGTCACTGTCATCCCGTTGCTCATCGATTTGTTTGCGCGGGCACCAGTAACGTCTCTCATTGAGAGACTTGTTGTTACTGTTTTTGGCATATCCAAAAACAAAACAAAACAAAAAGGCAAGAAGTTAATGTAAAGGGGAGCTTCTGTCTGCCCTCACACTTCCCCCCTTACTTAGCTAATGACCCATATTTTGGCTACTTAGAGCAGAGTACACTGGTAACTACTTACTTCTGTCCTGCCTTTCATATCTACATTCTTGCCATTTCTCCCTTGGACCAGGCGAGTCAAATCATAGAGTTCAAAGACAACCCCACTTGCTTTCAGCTGGATAACTAGTATATTCCTAATCATAAATCCCCTATGAGATCAATCTGGCTGAGAACAGCCTTAACTGTGCCAGACACATAGCGCTGCCTAACTTCTTTTTTTCTGTCCTATCCTCCTTTTCCATTTTTCTAAAAATTTCACTTGCAAATACTTGCTCAAGAATTCCTGAGCAGGACCAAGGAGGGAACCCAAAGCCTTGAAGCACTTGCTTTGCATCCAGGGAGCCCCAGGTCTTACCTGCAGCTCTGCATGTTCCCCTGAACACTACTGGGAGTAGGCCCCAGCACTACTGGGTGTGTACCACAAGACAAAAAAGATGAATATTAGCAAAGAACTTCCGTTTCAAGTCCTTCTTTAAAGACACAAAACAATAGAAGCTTCAAAAAACACCAAAACTGGTTGTAGTGAACAATCTGCCCTACTTCAGTTTTCTATTTTCTCTGCTGTGTGATTAGTATAGAAGAGCCAGTACACCTATGAATGCAGTGGTTTTCAATAACTGCTCTTAGACCTGTCTGCCCTATGGCGGAGAAGTTAGAAAAGCAGAGCAGCTATAGTCCATACCCTTAAATGCAGTTAACCCTGGTTCAATTCCTGTGAACAGGCATCACCCGGAATGATGCTGAAGCACAGACTAAGAAGTGAGATTTGAGCTCTGTAAGTATGGCCCCAAACCCAAACCAAACCAAACAGAAAATAAACAAAATGGGGCCAGGTAGATGATGCAGAATCTAAGACTCTTGAAGCTGATCTCATTTCTCTTGAGCACAGAGCCAGGGGCAGCTACTGAGCATCACCTTTAAGTGTCACTTTACCCCTCCCTAATAAATCATTATCGCTACCAGAATCATCCCGTTGATCCTCGATTTGCTCTAGCGGGCCTAGTAACGTCTCCATTCATCCTAACCCTGAGATTTTAGCAGCCTCACTTTACTCATCCTTCCCAACAATCATTATTATTCCCTAATAAATAAGTGAAATAAAGTGACATAGCACATAAAAAAGGAATAACTGCTTTACTTTGCCATGTCCAAAGTATATTTCTTTGCTTTTCCTTTTTTCTTTTGCAACCCATCCCTGACAGGATAAGTGCTGTGAGGTCTTTAAAAAAGGCAAAAGCCACCCAGCTTACTCTTTCTGCTTCTTGCCCACCCTATATACAGCACACTAGTTGGCCATTCATGAAAACTCTTCCTGGATCATTAAATTATATGGTAAGAGATTTCCCCCATGCTGGGTGCTTTTAAAGTTAAACGGAAAGCTCCATTAAATGTCCTCTTATCTTTGTAAGCTCCAGGCAGAATTTTTTTTTAACTCATTATAGCAATTATTTTCTTCCTGCCCTTAAATATATCTGGAGATCTCGAATCATGGAAGCAATTTAGCTATCAAGACTGCCTGAATATAAAAATAATTTAAATTCAAACCAAATTGACTAAAAATGATGGATAAAACAGCTTAGAAAAATCTGCATCGTGCTCAAGTCCAAGCAATCTTTATTCCTTTGAAAAGACTTATCTTCTACATCATTAAATTTTTATTCCTATCAGTTCTGAATTGTTCCACCTATGGTAGTCTCTCATTGACTCTTATTATACTTTTAAAATTTTTAGAACTTGTATTGAGGTATAATATGCATGCAGTAAAATGCACAAATCTTAGGTGCACCACCGGGTAAAATTTTACTTAGACCTACTCTTATGGCAATAATGATATTGATCAAGATGAGGAATATTTCCAGCAGGCTGAGACTCTTTTTCTTTCCCATTTTTTATCCTATACAAGATACACATTATTCTGATAGCAACTACCAAGGATTTATTTGTTAATCTTTTACATAAATGAGATAATACAGCAAATAAAAGTTATGTTTAGCTTGGTTTTTTTGATCATTATGTTTGAGTCCCTAGAAATACTGTTGGTTACTTTCTACTAATGTTTAATATCCCATTAATGGGTATGTCAATATATAATTATACATTGTGTTACAGATGTATATTGGGGTATATTTCATTTTGGTAATTATGATTTATGCTGAGATGAGCATTCTTGAACATATTTGTATATCCGTATATGATTGTATCTTTTTGTTTTAATTTAGGAGTGGTGTAGACAAGGGCTGGAGCGATAGCATAGCGGGTGAGGCACTTGCCTTTCATGCCGCTGACCCGGGTTCAATTTCTCCACCCCTCTCACAGAGCCCAGGAAGCTACTGAGAGTATCTAGCCCACACAGCAGAGCCTGGCAATCTACACGTGGCATATTCAATATGCCAAAAACAGTAACAAGTCTCACAATGGAGAAAATACTGGTACCCGCTCGAGCAAATCAATGAGCAATAGGATGACAGTGACAGTGACAGTAGACAAGAAAGTTAGTATTAATAAACACTGCCAAATAGTTTTTCTAAAATTTTTGTACATATATTTCCTGCGTGAACATATGAATACTAGCTGTTTTTGCTTAGTATTGCAATTTTTTCCCATTCTAGTGATTGGCTGATGGAATTCTTGTGTTTTAATTAGTATTCTCATGATTATTAAAGGAAATTAAGAAAGCTTTTATATGTTTTGTGAAACCATGAAGTAAGAATTCCACACTTAAGAAAATTAATAAAATTGTCTGTCTTATTTATGTGTAGAATTGAGTTATATAGCTCAACTATCTTAGTTTTGTCAGTCTAGTTCGTCTCCAAGATTTTTTCAGCCTCTCTTTGCTCATCTTTCTTAACACTGCCGTATTGGGGGCTCTTTCGGTGACAGGTGAATGAGGTCAATTGTTGTTACTGTTGTTGGCATATTGAATATGCGACGGGTAGCTTGTTAGACTCTGCCGTGTGGGCTCAGTACTCTCGGTAGCTTGCTGGGCTCTCCGAGAGGGACGGAGGCTTTCAGGGCGGCCTCCAATCGCCCTTAGAGGTGTTACCATGGTTCACGCTAAATGTGAACCCGCTCTGTCTAACATTCATCGACTTAAAGAAGGCCTTCGATTCTGTTGAGACAGAGGCGGTCATCGAAGCCTTGGTCAAACAGGGCGTTCAAACTCAGTATATCAAAATCCTCCGAGAGCTGTATTGTGGATTCACCACCAGGATCTCACCATTCTACAAGGAAGTGATCATTGATGTAAAGAGAGGGGTGTGGCAAGGTGATACCATTTCACCGAAACTCTTCAGTGCCACCCTTGAGAACATCATGCGACAACTGGAATGGGAAGGAATGGGAGTGAAGATAGACGGTCGGCAACTACACCACCTCCGCTTCGCTTTGCTGATGACATCATTCTCATAACGCCAAACATTAGCCAAGTGGCACAAATGCTGGCTGACTTCGACCTTGAGTGTGGAAAGGCGGATCGCAGCTGAATCTCAACAAGACGATGTTCATGAAAAACAAACTGGTTCCTGAAGCTCCATTTGCTCTCAATGGAATGAACATCTTCGAATGCAGCAGCTATGTGTACCTGGGTGAGAAATCAAAATGAGGAATGACTTGGTGCCAGAACTGCGCAGGAGGAAGAGAGCAGTGTGGAATGCCTTCAAGAGCATCGAAGAGATGGTTAAGAAAACGACGAACCTTGACTCCGGGCACATCTTTTCGATTCCACCGTTCTTCCTGCACTAACATATGCCGCAGAGACCTGGGCCCTACGCAAGCAGGATGAGAATGCTATTAGGGTATCCAAAAAGGAATCGAAAGATCTATACTGGGAATATCATGTCTCACTCAAGTGAGAGAAGGAATCCGGAGTTCTGACCTTCGTTGACTGTCAAAAATCAGGGATGCTGTTTCACAAAAATCAGACGAGCCGGTCATGTAATGCGATTCAGAGACGACCGTTGGACTAGAGCTGTTACAGACTGGATTCCACGGGATGTCAGAAGACCTCGTGGCCGCCCACCAACTAGATGGTCAGATTTCTTCGTCAAGTCTCTGAGTGAAAGATTTGAGGCTCTTTCTGTTCCTGGAGTGAGCAGGTATCATAGAGGCTACACTAGTTCGCAACAGGGACAAATGGAGATGTTACTGGCGCCCGCTGGAGCAAATCGAAGATCAACGGGACTACAAGTGATACAAGCTTAACTATAAGTTCTTAGTTGAATATATAGACTAATTCTGCCTAGTCTATGATATGAAATATATGAAATATCACACATTTAATAGAAAATTTTGATGTAGCACTGTTGCACTGTGGTCCTATTGTTCATCAATTTGCTCGAGTGGGCACCAGTAACATCTCCATTGTGAGACTTCTTATTACTGTTTTTGGCATATTGAATATGCCAAGAGTAGCTTGCCAGGCTCTGCCATGTGGGCTGGATACTCTCGGTAGCTTACCGGGCTCTCCGAGAGGGATGGAGGAATTGAACCTGGGTCGGCCACTTACAAGGCATACACCCTACCCGCTGTGCTATTATTTGCTAAATGTTTGGTTCATTCTGCGTATTATTAGTGTCTTTTTAAAAATGCTGTGAAAAATCATTGCTTACTGAAGAGAAGTAATATTTTACATATAATAATATTTCCATGTAAAATGGTATTTATGTAAATATCATACTAGTCATATATACAAAATCAGTCAAATCAAAACCACACAAAAATTTCAAAATGATTAAATATCTGCATTATCTTAGCACTTAGAAATAATAATGTAGGCACTGGGAGATTGTACAGCAGTTAGGGTTTCATTCAACCTGAGTTTCATTTCCAGTACCACATGACTTCCTGAGGATCAGTGGGTGCGACCCTAGGGTCCCCTGTACACTGGCAGGTATGGTCCTGAGGTCCCATGGGTGTTGCTGATACTGAACAGCATCAGATCTTCAGAAACTGGCCTTGGCACGGAATGGTGAGTCAGTTGGCTGAGAGTCAGAAGTGTGACCTCAGGTCTCCTGAGCACTGCTACCAAGATAAATAATCATTGTAAACTTTAGTAAACATTATTTAGATATATTTACATAAACATATATGTCTAAATGATAAATGATATTTATGTGCATCAATAATGAAAATACTTTTAGAAACATAGTTTTATCAAACTGTATACTTTTTAAAAGTTTGGATTAAAATGTAATTACACCTAACTCAAGGTAGAGGACAAAAACTACATTGAAATTAAGAACTATTGGCTATCAGATAAATGCTTTTTCAGCACCTGACTCTAATTGTCCAGAGAGCATTCTAAAATCATCAAATTAGATTAGAGAGTATTTTTAAATGTTATATTTTAAGTGTACACAAGCTGTACTGATATCCTACCCTGAAAAGTGTGAAAACTAGCATATACTCTTCAAACCCCTATCCTATTATTTGTTTTTTGCATACTATAAATAGAGAGTAAGCACTTATATTCTGTGCTTATATTAACAAAAAGTATTATGACCTACATAATGGTCATTGTATAGTGTTGATTTTAAAGTTCAGTAGAGTCAGTGCCTCTAAGAATATTCCTTTACCATGATTTTCTCCCCCTTCCCCAGTCACTGATTTTAAAATTAGATTCATATTCAAGTTGTATACACATAAACGCACACACACACATGCACACATGTGCACATATAAAACAGATTCATTTCCAAATTGTCTCTTTTGGTTCACACACAGCTATTATGCTGTTATGAGGGCTTACTGCTGTCTCTGAGCTCAAGGATCACTTTTGGCAGAGCTTGAAGGACCAAATGTGATGACTGAGAATTGAACTCTGGTTCAGCTGTGTGCAAGACAAGGACTTTACCTGCTGCATTATTACTCCAGCCCTGTGTTGATATTTTATATGACAAGAATTTGCAATAGTCATATGATCTATTATAATACTAAATGCTCACACACACCCCTATATTGTCATTACAACTGAATACGCTGTATCTGGATACAATTTTTGGAGCCTTTATTTCTATTCCTTAGGATGTTGCCCCCCTATATTCTAATATGGATGCTACTAAGGAGACATATGAGGCTAGCCTGTAGTTTCTTTTTGTGTACATTTTGTTCTTTCATTGTAGTTACTACTATTGTGATATTTGTATTCCCTTAAAATATATGGTTGAACCTGAACTCCACGGAAATTCTTAATTTTTTTTGAACCATCTGTGGTACTGAATCACATCACCACATCAAATGAATATTTGAATGAATCTTTCAAGAAAGATGATACAGGGCAGGACATCTGTATGTAGCTGCAAATAGGTCTAGGCATGATTTATTTTGTCTCTTTTTTTTTAACCCTAGACTTTGCAGTATTTCGAATGGTTGCTTCATAATATTTTCTTATGACTCTTAAAATAAATGCTTTCTATATTTTTCAAAGTTTTTTAAAAAACATCATTTAAAAATAAAATGTAGAGAAAGGCATTTGTCTATAATAATGTTAAAAGGTGAGGACACATATTTGTTCTCTCATATCTAGATTATTAAATGTGATTCTGAAATTTGAGATTTCAAAGTGTGATTTTGAAAATTCGAAATATGCTTTTTCCAAATTATATGTATTTTAAAATATGTATATATGTGTTTTCTACTTTACACATCAATTTTTCTTTAAATAGACATTTAAAAGTAACTAAGGAAAAAGTACAAAATGGTGAGGCACTTACTTTCCATGTGGAGGGCCCTGATTTCAGTCTCTGGCACTACCTGGTCTTCTGAGCACCTTTAGGCTTAAAAAATTCACCCACAAAAACCTTCAGATCCATATTGCTGGACCAAGTGACCCTGAAAGCAGTCCTACGAAAATAAAACAAGATAAAATAAAGCTACCATAGACAAGAAGACAAAGAAGTGCTAAGTTATGAAATATATATTGGTAAAGTTTTAATGAATAACTTACATGTTATCTTATAGATTAGATTTTATTGTACCAATATGACTTTTTAACAAACATACAATATTCTCTGACTAGAAGGTACATGGACTTAGTAATAACTTCATTTATTATATTGGAATAGCCCTGATATCACAGATTTTTTAAAGTTTACAGACTAAAATACAAAATTATAAAGGAAATATTTGTTAAAAGTTTCAATAATTTACATTCAAAGTATAGTAACCATGAACAAAAAGGGATTATCTAAGGAATGAAAAAATTTATTAAACATTTGAAATACAATGAACATAATGCACTTAATTAATCTACAATTAGGATCATCTATATAGATCCCTAAAAATCGTGTTAAAATGTGACACCCATGCATATTTAAATATTTTAGCAAGTTAAGAGTAGAATAGAAATCCAATTGACAATACATGTTTAAGCAATTGTATTTATGTGGTCAAAAAACAAAGTCTAGGGAGTAGGGCATGGCTGAGAGGTAGACTACACACTTTGCTAGTTAGTGTGAGACCCTGGATTCAATCCCTAACACTGCAAAATAAAACAATAAAATGCAAGGAATAAATTTAATGAAAGGTATATAAAACTTCTATAATAACAATTGCCAAATATTTCTGTGCAAAATACAAAACCCAAAGAGTGGAGAGATATACTATGATAATGGACCAGCGACAGAGCGATAGCACAGTGGGTAGGGCATATGCTTTGCACGAGGCTGACCCGGGTTTGATTCCTCTGTCTCTCTCAGAGACCCTAGCAAGCTACGTCGAGTATCCCGCCCACATAGCAGAGCCTGGCAAGTTACCCATGGTGTATTCGATATGCCAAAATTAGTAACAACAAGTCTCACAATGGAGACATTGCTGGTGCCTGCTTGAGCAAATCAATGAACAACAGGACAACAGTGCTATGACAGTGCAATGGACCAAAAATCATAGGATTGCTAGGATGTCAGTTCTCCCCATTCTGATAGATTCAACACAGTCCTAGTACAGTTTAAGGAGCACTTCTTGTGAAAATGAGCAAACATTTTAAAATTCAAATGCCTGTGTAAAAAACCTAAAATAGTAAACAAATTTAGAAGATGAATAAAATAAGAGAAATTAGTATATTTTGCAATCCTCTAGCTCAAGAAATGACAGAATTTTATGCAGTATGACTTTTTTTTGAAAAGGTAGACCGGTAGATGCTCAAGTAAAACAGAAATCTTAGAAGCAGAAGCAAAATATCTAGTCAATTCAAATAAAAAATCTTCACAAGTAGTGCTGAAACAATTGCATTTTCTTACAGAGAAAAAATGAATCTTTTAACCCGCACTACAGAGATAAGACAAATGAATTTGAAGTACATTACCAAAGAGTAGACTTTCTTGGAAAAAGAACAGTTACAACAATTTTTTTTTCTGAATTTTAGTTTGTTAAAGCACTGTGACTTACAAAGCTATCCACAGTTCAGTTATAGATATATAATGTTCCACTAGCTCAACTTCCCACAGTTTCCAGGTTCCCTTTTCTACCCCAACAGCTTCCCCAGCCTGCCATCTTCAAAGGAACCTTTTAATGTTTAGTTATTAATGTTTGGGTCACATAATTTCAGTGTTGTTCACTCTATGCTTTGGATAATTAACTATCATTCCTTAAGACATTGATGTAACTGAATCCCTTGACCTTTGTCCCCAGTTGCTTCTTGTCTTTCTCCCCACCCTAGCACCAGCTCAGATTTTTTCTTTCCTCTCCCTATACTTTGAGACTAAACATGATCTTGACACCCAGCCCCCGTCCTCCCTCCCCCCCATTTAAACCATTGCATTTCCTTATCCAATTACTCTACATACCACATATAATTGATACCTCATGTATTTATACTTCTTAGGGCTTATTTTATTTAACATAAAAATTTTTAGTTCCATCCACATTTCTACAAATTACATGATTTAATTATTATGTTAAGGAAAATATATTTCTTGTAAAGAATATAAAACTACTAACATTGAGAAAAAATACACAAATGATTTTTTTAAAAAATCTACTAATCAAAAATGACACCATTATAAAGTTAAAAGATAATTTGTCATAAATTAAACGCAAATTTAAATAGTTCAAAGAACATATATCCTGATTTTCACTATTATTTATCTTTTCTTTTTATAGTTAAAATATGCATATATTACAGTTAAAAATTTTCTATTGATATTTCTAGATAATTTTCCATGAAGAAGCAATCCTGGTGCAAAGACCTACTTTGCCTCCTCAACCTTGAGATGTGAGGAAAATGTTGAAAGAGTTGGAATGCAGGCCTGGCATGTACTAGGTTCTGGGTTGCATCCCCGATCCTGCGTAACCTTCTATAGCCCGGGTAGCCCCCAAAACTGCTGGGGAGAGATTCTCCACTTCCATCCCCATCAAATCTAATCTCTTTGTCTTATTGCGACACACACAGTCAAAACAACTGATTTACTGAGTCAGAAAGAGAGACAGACATAGAGAGATTGCACTCATCTGTGGAATTTAGAATAATAGACTAGGAGTCTAACACCCAAGAATAGTAGAAATAAGTACTAGGAGGCTGTCTCCATGGCTTGGAGGCTGGTCTCTCATTCTAGGCAACTCAGAGAAGGGAACACCAAGTAAAATGTTGTCGGAGGTCATGCTGGGGAAGGGTGATACATGCTGAATGTAGACTAGAGACTTAACACAATGGCCACTCAACACCTTTATTGCAAACCACAACACCTAATCAGAGAGAGAGAACAAAAGGGAATACCCTACCATAGTGGCAGTGTGGGGTGGGGGGAGATGGGACTGGGGAGGGTGGGAGGGATGCTGGTTTTACTGGTGGTGGAGAATGGGCATTGGTGAAGGGATGGGTTCTCGAACTTTGTATGGGGGAAACATGAGCACAAAAATGTATAAATCTGTAACTGTATCCTCATGGTGATTCACTAATTATAAATAAATAAATAAATAAATAAATAAATAAATAAATGAAATATTTTAAAGGAAAAAAACCAAAAAAACAAAACAAACAAAAAAGAACATATATGCAAATCAATACTAAAATAAAATGAAAGCATTTAAACTCAAAAAATCAGTAAAAAATGTATAAACAGCACAAGAAAACATACCAAAAGATGATCAATATTTGTGATTAAGTAATATTCTAAATAAAAATTATGAAAAAAATTTCTACATACACATGTCAAAATACCTAAATTTACAACACAAACTAATAACATTAAATATTTATTTGGGAAATACCTGAAAATCTCACATATTGTAAGTAAAAATATAAAATAATATAATAAGTATAAAGTAACTCTAGGAATTATAAACAATATTCATTATATGTATGTGCATATATATGTCATATGTAAATATATATATATATATATATATATGTCAGCCAGAAGAAGACAAAGACTGCATGACTCCAATTAAATGAAGTTTCAAAGTAGTCAAGTTCATAGAATCAGAGGTTAGAATGATGGTTGCCGATGACTTATGTTAGGGGAAAATGTAGATTTACTTATCAATGGGCATATACTTTTAAATATAAAACATAAAAAATCTATAGACACGTATTATATAACAGTGAATATAAGTTAACAATAATGCACAGTGAAAAGTGTAAATTTATTATTTTTAACTTTTCATTTTGGGGACCACACCTAACAGAGCTCAGGGCTTAAATCTAGCTCTGCACTAGGGATCATTCTTGGCTGTGCTTTGGGGACCATGTGGAATGTCAGGAATTGAATTCAGGTCAGCCACATGGAAAACAAGTACGCAGCCTTTATTATAAGTGCTTGTAACATGGTAACTTTTTTAAAGTCTTATACATCCTTTTTTAAATATTAATGCATGCATTATTATTTTTTTTCTTTTTGGGTCACACCTGGCGATGCGCCGGTGTTATTCCTGACTCATGCACTCAGGAGTTACTCCTGGCAGTGCTCTGGGGACCATATGGGATGCTGGGAATTAAACCCTGGTCAGTCCGTGCAAGGCAAGTGCCCTACCTGCTATTGCTCCAGCCCAAATACATGTATTATTAAATTCAACTACAAACCAGAGTATTTTACAAAGAACTTAATATATTGAGCAATGCATTGCTCAATCTATTTATAGATCAATATATTAAGTTCTATTTATAGATTGAGCAATGCGTAATGTAATTTACTTTTTAGGAAATGCAAATTTGACAACAGTGGCCATATTAAATTTAAAATTGAAATAAGATTTAATAGTAATTGTGTAAACACAGAAAAAGACACGGGGCAGCGGCGACGCTCTATCTCTCTCCCGCCACCCAAGTTTGATAGTCTTGAGCTGCTTTCCCCACCCTGGGAAGGTTGATGGCGATGATGAGGCAGGCAAAGGAAGAAATGGGAGCCAGGCTGGTTGGTCTCAGTTGAAGTTTATTCCATTCCCATCTCCATTCTCCTCTGATTCTCTTCCTGCTTCTTCCTCCCCCATGCTACTTCATTCTCCTTCTCCTCTGGATCAGGATCTCCTGCGTCTGGCAACTCCAGCCCACTCTTACCACCTAGTTAAATCCCCAAGCATGAGGGGTTGGGGCTTACACATAGATGTGGTCCCAATCAATAGGGGTAAAGTTCTCACAGCTTGCCCTGGGTCCTTTTAGTCGGACCCTGCTTTTGGGGTGCTAGGAACTAAGGGCAACTGAGGCTTAAGTCTAGAGAGCAGATGCCTGGGAATGAATAATATTCAAAGCCAATTAAATCCCAAGTTATAAAAGCATAATATTGTCTTCTTGTGTCTATACAAAAAGGACATTTCTTAAAGTAAACTATTCAAAAGACATAAGTAGAGGAGAAAGACAATATTTTACTCATACATATAAAATCATAGATTTCTGAGAGATCTGAACTTATAAAGTAACAGAGTGTGATTAGGGGGAAAAGGTGATAGACCAATTGGGGAAGAAAGCATGGAAAGGAGTTTACAGATAAATGCAGTGGAATGGAAGTGCCTTGGGAGCACTGTGATAAACCTAATCTTCCTATGGCAAGGGGAACAGGACATACCACTGTTGTCTTAAAATGTTTAGAGATTATTATCAGATAAACCTAAACTCTTTGTGGCAAGGGAGAAAGAACAAACCAATGATATCCTACAGTAATAAAATTTATATGTATGTGAATATGTATTAAATATTTATGTATTACTTATGGACATGTAGAAAAGGTGTGATCTCACTCACTGTTTTCATAAATGTAAAGTAAATTTGACACACCATCACTCTACTTCATATTCTCAAGATCTTACAGAATTTAAAAGTTTATTTTAGTTTATAAACAAAAAATTTACTTATTGAATTTTTCTAAAAATTCTCTTGTAAATTAATCAAAGGGCTGAGGAAGCAACTCAGTGACCAATAATATGCATTACATGTATGATGCCTAGATTCTATCTCTAGTACCACACACTTAATTTATCCAAAAGAATACGCAAAAAATTAACTATCATCATTGCATATGCAAAAAATGTAGAAGCAGAACCTTCTACTAGAATGTAAGTGATCTCTGAGTTATTCTTTCACTTCAAAAATATTTGTCTTGGGGCTGGAGTGATAGCACAGTGGGTAGGCATTTGCGTTGCATGCAGCCCACCTGGGTTTGATTCCCAGCATCCCACAGGGTCCCTTGAGCACCGCCAGGAGTAATTTCTCAGTGCATGAGGCAGGAGTAACCCCTGTGCATCACCCCATGTGACCCAAAAGGCAAAAAAAAAAAGAATATTTGTCTACAATTTATTTCAATTTACATAGGTCGCATATCCTATGACGATACACTTCAATATGCTGTTCAATATACTTTTAACATAGTGTTTCTAAACACAAGGTTTAGATGAGACACAAGACCGCCATATACAGAGAAAACTCAGATAAATTTTATCTGTCAATGATGGCAAATTGATACCAAAATGTAGATAAATCTACACAGAACTTGATCTGAAACCTTGAACAACACTTCTATAGTAATGAACAAAAGAGCTGCACCCAAATGGACGAGAGACAGAGATGTTCTGACCGAGACAGAGAGTGTATTACCGCAAAGTAGCAAGCGGCAAAAGGGAAGTAGTTTCCTCAGGTGTAGGACTTTATGTGAGGGACAGGGGGAGGTCATGCTGAATACACAGTGTGCCAGGACTGTGGTCTTGTACTCATAACAACGGAGAGGCAGAATATCATACAGTATAAGTAGGAGTATGAGCCACTTTCAGGGCCTCTTGACAAATTCTCTGAGCTTTTCTGGTGCCAGATTAGATGTCACTCTCAACAATATCATACGAAGGAAAAATCCCTGAGGAGAGCTCCAAACAGCTTTAGCAGATAACTAAGTTATCTGTAGTTTGAGTGACAGTAACGGCAGTTCATACCCCTTCCTCATAGACAAATAGTCCTGATCCTTGCTAGCTCATACCTGACTGGTAGCAAGCAACATGTCCCCATGCACAACAATACTATTCCCATGCACACCTTGAAGATCTCCCAAAGTAAGGTCATTTAAACAAGGGGAGTCTCACTACCAAGCCTTCTGTAAACCAGAGTCCGCTTTTGTCAAATCCAGAATTATTGCTTAGTCACCAATTGGGAATGAGGTCCCAGTTTCTTCTTAGTCAACCACTCAAGGTATTTTTACAACCCGGAAGCCAACAAGATTAATGCTAAACACATTATTTATATTGAAGCCAGTGGTTTCAACAACCATAGTTCACAGACCTTATATAATCATATAACTCATTTAACTAAATGAAGTGACAAGCTTAAGAGACTCCTTGTCCTAGTCTAATGGCACTACCTAGGAAAGAGGCAAATGTGAACACTAGAGGTATTATCAGTAGCTATCTCGTCTAAATAACTGAATACATTCCAGTTATTAAGTAACTGGGAATTTAAATCTCCAAATTTACTCACATAAAACAATGGGGAAACTAAGTAATCCAACTGCTGTATCAGACAGAGTAACTCAGGAAAATCCTCCAGTTATTTAAACTCTCAAATCCAGTTGAGGAGGACCTGAAAGCAACACTTACTGCATTGGCAATTGAAATTAAGCAAACACTGGCCAGTAGAGTTGCGCAGGCAGAGAATTACAGAGATGAAGATAAAAACAAGCCAGCCTTCATAGAAAACTTGATAGAGAACTGACCGAGAGAGAGAGAGTGAAAGAGAGGAGAGAGAGAGAGAGAGAGAAAGGGAGAGAAAGGAGAGAGAGAGGCACTAGAATGGAAGAGAAGGCAAGGTACTTAATAGATAACAGCAAGAGAAACAATCTCTGAATTATAGGAATACCAGAAGGAGAGGAAAATGGGAAAAGGGAATAAAAAGTGGTGGGAAAGATTATAGCTGGGAATTTAAGCACTTTCTGGAGGACAGGTGATATATAGATTCAAGAGGCCAAAATAGTATCAAGGAAAATAAACCCAAGCAGAACAACTCTAAGACATCAAATGGTAAAATCTGAAGAGAGATACAGACTTCTTAAAGCTTTTAGATAGAAAAGAAACCTTAAATATAAGGGAAACAATATAAGAATCTTATAGATTTCATAAAAAAGATGAGATGGAAAGAAGAGTGGATCACATATTCAAATTACTCACAAGGAAAAAAGACCTTTCTACCTAGAGTGCACTACTCTGCAAAGCTCTCATTTAGATCGAAGGGAAGGATAAAAACATACTCAAACAAGATCTAACAGCATTTGCTATCGCTAAACTAGCCTGAAATGAAATAGTGAAATACCATATGTATAAACAAAACAGCCAATTGTAGAAGCAACAACTATACAGTAAAATGACAACACAGCCCCTTATAACAATAATTTCTCTGAATTCCAATGGACTGGACCCTCCTATATAAAGACATAGAGTGGCAAAATGGATCAGGAAACAAAATCAATCCATTTTCTGCGTAAAGGAAACACATCTAAAGCCATAGGATATATAATCATAAAAT
The DNA here is from genome assembly GCF_027595985.1 of Sorex araneus. Taxonomy (NCBI): domain Eukaryota; kingdom Metazoa; phylum Chordata; class Mammalia; order Eulipotyphla; family Soricidae; genus Sorex; species Sorex araneus. Next base: position 132,936,807 of record NC_073304.1, on the reverse strand, counting down.
AGAAACAGGCTCAACATGAGAAGTTTGAAAACAATAATAGAAGTCAATGAGAAACCAAAAAATGCTGGGACAGCCATACTTATATCAGACCAAATAGCATCCAATCTAAGAAAAAAAATTAGAAATAGGAATGGACACTACTTATTAGTTAATGATACAATATATTAGGAGATGCTAACTATAATTAGCATATATGCACCAACTTTTGCAAAATTTCTAAGGCTTTTTCTCACACACCTAAAGAAATATATGAATAGACAGACAATAATAGTGACAAACTTTAACGCTCCACCGTTACCACTGGACAGATCAACTAGTCAGAATGTCAGTAAAGGCATAAGAGCACTAAATGAATAACTAGAAGAACTGGGACTAGTGGATAAAGATAGGGCTTTAAATCCTCAAAAAGCCTAATAAACATTCTTCTGTAGAGCACAAAGAACACTCTCCAAGATAGATCACATAGGAGGCCATAGGAAAAACCTACATAAATTAACAAAAATAAGACATACCATACATCCAGTCAGACCACAGTTCCACCAAGATAGAAATTAATTATAAGAAGAAGATGTGGAAAAACTCTAACACCAGATACTGAACAACATGCTACTAAATAACAACTGGATCAGAGAGGAAGACAAGGAAAGGATTAAAAAGTTCCTTCAGACTAATAATAATAAAACCAGTTATCAAAATCTATGGAACATAGCAAAAGCCATGCTTAGAGGGAAATTCATAGCAATACAGGCCTATATTAGGAAATTTAAAAAAATGACAAAATCCTCAACCTAAATGCACATGTCAAGCTTCTGGAGAATGAACAAAAATCCAAAGACTTTTGGAAGGAAAGAAATAATAAAAACCAGAGCAGAAATCAATGATAAAGTAAGAAAGCAATATAAAAAAATCAATAAAACCATAATCTGGTCTTAAAGGAATAAATAATATAGATAAATCTTTGACTAGACTATAAGGGAAAAAAAGAGATTACTCAAATAAATAAGATCATAAATAAAAAGGGAAAAATTACAAAAATAACTTCAGAAATCCAAGACATCATGAGATCTTACTATGAACAACTTTACTCAAGTTGGAGAAACTAGAACAAATGGATAGATTCTTAGAAATATGTAACCTCCCAAAACTGAATGAAGAGCAAATAAAAAGCCTAAACAGGACAATTACAAGCAAAGAAATTGAAATAGTAACCAAGCATCTCCCCCAAAACAAAGTTTCTGGTCCAGGCAGTTTTATTGGTGAGTTTTACCAGACCTTCAGAGAAGACTTACTGATGTTGATCTTTAAGCTCTTCCAAATTATCAGAGAAACTGGAGTCCTTCCTAACACCTCTTACAAAGCTAAGATTGCACAACCCTTCAGATTGATATCTTTGATAAATATTGCAAACTTTGAGAATATTGCAAACTTTGATAAAAATTTGCAAAAAATCTTAGCAAACCATCTCCAAAATCATATGTATAAAAAAAAAAACAAACCCATGCACCATGATCAATTTATCCCAGAAATGCCAGGACGTTTAGTATATGGAAATCAATTAACATAATACACAACACCAATAAAAGGAGAGATAGAAATCATGATCTTATCAATCAATGTAGGGAATGCTTTTGAAAAGATCTAAAATCAATTTATAATAAAACCCTCAACAAAATAGGAGTGGAAGGAATCTCCATTATAAATTTCTTATAACAATGTATAAGAAGTATCAGAAATAATTCTGCTTGCCTCTCATGTAACAAATTATTCCATTTTTCCATTTACTCATAACTGACCTATCACACTAGTCTTACATTAGCATTTCAAACTATTTCTCTTTTAGCACATTTTATTAAAATTTTTCTGCTTGTTATTTTTTATGCTAACTTCACTTAGATGGTAATTGGTATTCATTAAATTGTTATATGCCATAAAACTATTTTTGTAAAAAAATACGTGCTTTTGGATTAAGAATGAGTAAAATATTTTGAAAAATATTTTCAGGATAATGTATTAAGTAAAATATATAGTAGATGCCAGTATGTAGATATATTCAGGGAAACAATGTTTGGAAATATATTCCAACGTCTTCTGATATTGTGTCCATTGGGAGTACTAGAACATATTGATGAAACAAACAGATTTTATTGAACACTTTTTAATATCTTCAACCACTCTCAAAATGTAAATCGATTATACATGACTGCAAAGAAGTCAGGACATTTTTATATTCTTTTCAAAGAAAAATCACATCAAAAGGTATGTGGTTTTGTTTCGGATGTGTTTATGTTTTTTTTCAAGACAAATTTACCGCAGTGTTTGGTTTCTAAGTTTCAATTTAATTGTATTATTTTATAGGTTAAAGAAAGCAATAAAAGTGGGGCTGGAGCGATAACACAGAGGGCAGGGTGTTTGCCTTGCACACAGCCGACCCGGGTTCAATTCCCAGCATCCCATATGGTCCCCTGAGCACCACTAGGAGTAATTCCTGAGTACAGAGCCAGGAGTAACCCCTGTGCATCACCAGGTGTGACCCAAAAAGTGAAAAAAAAGCAATAAAAGTGAAGAAATTATGTATATTGCATATTTATAGATGACCAACAGATCATTATATCTCTGGTAAAAATAAGCCATAATAAATTTTTCCCTTCCCACTTTTCTTGTAATTGTAAAATGTGACGTGGTAGTTCCAATCATCTAAGAACAAAGTTCATTGTTTTCTTTGAATTTTATTAAGATTTTTGTTGTTTTTGCCAACAGAGTCTATCATAAGTGTTAGTGATATTTCTTACTTAGACTTTATAACAACTTATATGCTTTTGCTCAATTTATTGGAACATTTCCAAAGTGCTAGTGAATAAGCTCAAGAGAGCCAATTAAATGATAAGTGATGCATCACCCACTTGTCCTCATCACTCCAATTTTCAGACAACCAATCTATGAAGAACAGGTCCTGAGACAATTATTATTTGACCATAGAGAGCAAGATTCCATGAAGATCATGATATTTTTAAGACTGTCTTTAGTGAAAATTGTTAACCCATAATAATGAGAATCAAATTACTGATTCTTTTAAATGTATTTCAGCTTTGGGATGTTTTACTGTTATACAGTAAAAACTGAAGTATACAGAATCAAAGTAGTCCACACTTCTATGCAGTTTAACTTCTCTTTATTCCTGGAGTCAACATAAAATATCTTCTAAAATATTAAGAATTAAATGATATTTCTATGACAATGTTTCTATCCTCAAAGTAGGTGTCCAGTTGGTGTCTTATGATAAACTTGAATGCCTCTGAGTTGTACATTAGCGTATTTCCCAAGTTTTTAGAGTCTCCATTTTTAACATAAAATGGAAATAAATATCTTAATGGGTTATAACAATAACTGAGTAAGTAAATTGCATTTGAAAGAGCAAAGACAATTTAGTTTTTAATATCTAAGCTTGGATGAATTTGAATCTTGTTCAGGTATAAACAGAACTTCACTTACAATGGTGAAATTAATTACTCTTCAGAAAATATCTATGGGTAGATAATCAGGAAATATATAAAGTTCTTTAATTGCTGTGTATTCATCCTCCATCTACCATGTGTGTTGATAGCTTACAATTTATCTGCTGTCTTCATTATCCTAAGTAATGGCTACGGCCTACAAAAATACCTTATAAGAAAATTATAAGCAGTAATTTCTCCAAATAACTTCTGACTGACTGATAAGAGGTAAAAACATAACCAGTTTCTGGTTCTTCAAGTAACTAAACAAAATTTTAAATTTTAATTATTTAGCATGACTCACTAAGAAAAGATAAAAGAGGTAAGGGTGGTCAAAATGATACTAGAGGAGGTAGGCACTTGCCCTGCACTAAGCTGACCCTGACTGGGACAGCACCTCATATACTTTCATTAACATTTCTAAGAATGATTCTTGAATACTAAGGCAGAAGTTGAGTTCTAGCACTGCTAGGAGTGGCCCTAACCCTGCTCCTAAAAAGGTAAAAAATGAGAGAAAACCAAATAAATAAGAAAAAAGAGAGTAGATATAGCAGATACTATAGAAATACAATATAACATAAACCTTTATGATATCTTTATACTGATAAATTTGAAAATGCAGATAAAATGCACAAATACTTAGAATTACAAAAACTTACAACACTGAATTAAAAGAGAAAATATTAGTAAGTCAATTATGAACAAGAAAATCGAAGCACTAATAAGAAAAATGCCACCCTCCAATAAAAGCCCAAAAACAAATGGTTTTACTACTGATTTCTACTAACCATTCAAAGATCATCTACTATATATCTTTGTTTTCAAATATGTTCTATAAGACCATTGTTACCCAAATACCAAAGCAAATAGGGCATCACAAAAATAGAAGACTACAAATATCATTGATGGACATAGATGGAAGACATTCTTGGAAAAATCTTTATAAAATTAAATTTAAAAAGAACATTAAATTAGCATCATGCCCAAGTTAGCTTCATTCTAAGAAGCTAACTGGGACATAAAAACAAGAATGGTCAAGTATATTCAAATTAATGAATGTTAAAAGTAACTTCAAGAATAGAAGATATAAAATCCAAATGATCATATGAAAACAAATGGAGGAACTATTTCACACATTTCAACATCTATTTATGAAAAAAAACTAAATAAAATGGGTATCAAAAGAACACTCCTAAACATAGTAATATCATTTATTAAAATATCAGAGCTGACAACACACTAAACAGTGAAAGATTAAAAATGTGTTATCTGAGATCACAAATAAGATAAGAATGGCCACTCTAACCACATTGATTCAGCATAGTATTGGAAGTCCTAGTATGGATGATTATGAAAGAAATAGAAATAAACAGAATGTGAATTAGAAAAAACTCAAACTGTTACTGTTTGCATATGGCATCATAATATGTATAGAAAACATAGACACTCATTTAAAAAATCACTGTATAACTGTATCACTCATCTCATTGCTCATCAACTTGCTCGAGTGGGCACAAGCAATGTCTCCATTGTGACACTTGTTGTTACTGTTTTGGGCATATAGAGTATGCCACAGGTAGCTTTCCATGCTCTGCCATATGGGTGAGATACTCTCAGTAGCTTGTCGGGCTCTCTGAGAGGGATGGAGGAATTGAACTCGAGTCAGCCACGTGCAAGGCAAATACCTTACCCCTGTGCTATTGCTCCACTCGAAATCCAGGAGTATAAAAAATTCTCTTTTGAGAATTGCCTAGTGTGGCCCTCAAACCAAAATAATGAGGAGGAGGAGAAGGAGGAGGAGGAGGCGTAGGAGGAGGAGGAGGAGGAGAAGAAAGGAAGGAAGGAAGGAAGGAAGGAAGGAAGGAAGGAAGGAAGGAAGGAAGGAAGGAAGGAAGGAAGGAAGGAAGGAAGGAAGGAAGGGAAGGAAGGAAGAAAGAAAGGAAGAAAGAAAGGAATAGAGAAAGAGAGAAAGAAAGAAAGAGAGAAAGGAATAACCTTAAGGAAAGCAAAAATATATATGCAGTGTAAAAGATTTCATAGTATTAAAAGAACAGGAGACAAAACACAAAAAATGAAATTTGCTTTGTGCTTTGAATGGGAGAATTAGCATTGTTAAAATAAATATTCTGACCAAAACATATTACATATTCTATATGTTTTATATCAAAATTGCAATAGTATATTTCAAAGAAATATAACAAACATTACTTAAATTTGTATAGAACCAAAAGAAAACTCTGAATAGCCAAAGCTACTGAGCAACAAAGACTAAAAAAATAATGGAGGCATCATACCCAGAGACTTCAAATCATATTAAAGTTACAGTACTAAAAACATAGGGACAAAAATAGGCATGCAACCCAGTGGAATATAATTTGAAAAATATAATCATACATGTGTAGGCATTTGATTTATGAGGGAAAAAAGACAAGAGAATACTATGGAAAAAGCATTTACTCAACAAACAATGCTGGGAAAATACATTCTGTACACCAAAGAATGAAACAAAATCATTTCCTCCTGTTGCACACAAAACTTAATTAAAAATGGATTATTACCTGTAAAATATAATACCATAAAATATTAAGAAGAAACCATAGTCAAAACATTCTATGATTTTTAGGATGTAATTTTAATGACAAGGGAAAAATAGAATGATATTAAGCTTAAATGTTTATGCACAGCAAAAACTAAGACAAAAATACATCTTACTGAGTATAAAAAAGCATTATTTATCAACAGATTTTTGATACTGATTTTATATCCAAGAGGTATAAAATATTCATACAAATCAACAACAACAGAATAACCTTATTTAAAAATAGTGAGGGGAACTGAATAGACATTTACCCAAAGTACATATTCAAATGACCTATCAACAACATTAAACTATGCTCATGTCACTTATTTTCATGGAAAGCTAAAATTAGATATCAGTTCACACCTATGAGAATAAACTATATTGCAAACAAACAAGTGCTGGCAAGATTATGAAGAATAATCTTCATACATTGTTTGTAGGAATATAATCTAATCTAGCCCCTGTGAATGTTTTTAAATTAATAAAACTGGACTTACCATTTAGGTGTTCTACTTCTAGGCATATATTCAAAGAATATTAGGACAATAGTTTGAAAAGACACATGCACATTTAAGTTATTTGCAGCACCAATTACAAAAAATAAGTTATGGAAAATAACCCAGTGCCCAATGACAGATAAGTGGATAACTAGATGTGATCTATCTATTTTATTTATCTATCTACCTATCTGTCTATCTATGATATACATGTATATACATATATAACGTAATAGAATACAACTCAGATATAATAACAAAGTACTAAATAATAAAGTATAAATAAGTAATAGCAATAAAGTACTTCCATTTGCAACCATACGAATCAAGCTATCTAATTATACTGACAAGTTTAGGACAATTTACTATGTGAAAGGCTGGAGCAAGAGCACAGCGGTAGGGCATTCGCCTTTCATGCAGCCGACCCATGTTCGTTTCTTCCGCCCCTCTTGGAGAGCCCAGTAACCTACCAAAAGTATCGCGCCTGCACGGCAGAGCCTGGCAAGCTACCCGTGGCATATTGGATATGCAAAAAACAGTAACAGTAAGTCTCACAATGAGATATATTACTGGTTTCCACTCGAACAAATCGATGAGCAATGGGATGACAGTGATGACAGTGACTTATGTGAAATAAAAACAAACAAAAAAAACAAGGCCAGAGAGACAGTACAGTGAGTTAAGTGTGTTCTTTGTATGGGCCTGATCTAGGTTCATCCCCCGCACCACATATTGGTCACCTGAACCCAGCCAGGAAGCATTCCTGCACATAGAGCCCGGATAAAGCCCTGACCACAACTGTAGCTCAAACCACAACTCCTGGAAAAGTATTCAGAGCCTGTATTCAGAGTGAGACACAGTGGGGAAGGGGACATGGAATGGAGGACAGTGGGGACTGTCACCGTGGTGGTGACTGGGGTGTAGCTAACTTCTTTTTTTTAATTAATTAATTTATTTTTTAAAAATTTTTATTAAATCACCATGTGGAAAGTTACAAAGTTCTCAGGTTTATATGTCAGTTATACAATATTCAAACACCCATCCCTTCACCAGTGCCCATATTCCACCACCAGAAACCCCAGTATACCCCCCTTCCCCACCCCCTATCCCCTACTGTATAACTAATGAATTTCACTTCATTTTTTCTTTACCTTGATTACATTCCATAATTCAACACAAAACTCACTATAGTTGTTGGAGTTTCCAACCAAGAGAGACAGACCTACTACATTTGATAATTAGTTTTTCATTGCTGGAAATGAAGAGATATGTAGCCCCACTGCTACAAGTACATAACTCTCTCTCTCTCTTTTTTTTTTCCTTTTTCCTTTTCCCTTTTTTTTTTTTTGTTTCTTTTTCCCCCTCATCCCCCTTCCTGCTCCTCATAGTATGGTGTACGCCACGCCGCGTCGGCCAGCGTGGGGCTTTTGCTTAGTTCACAGTCCAGAGGTGGCTGCTACATTAAAAACCTTCAATATTTCAACAAAAACTTACTGTTATTATTTGGAGTTTCCCCCCCAAGTCAGACCTGTTCAAATGGAACGTTTCACATTGCTGACAATTATAAATATTAAGTCACACGGACGCTGCCGCATCCGCGCGGTTTTGGATTTCTGTATAAAGTCCAGAAAAAATTCTGCCAGAAATTACATAGCCCAGTTCACAGTCCCAGTGCATTGCTGTAAGAAGTCTCTGAATTCAAAGTCTTTAGGCGCAGAGGGTCCGATTCGCGCTCAGCGGCTCCGGATTTGTCTGGGCCAAGGGCGTGCCGGTTACGCCCTCTTCCCATGAGTTCCTGGGAGCCCCAAAAGTAAAAACCGAATACCTGTGGGTTTGGAGTCACAGAAGATGGCGCCTGCCACATGGGTGCCGCCAGCCCGCCGCTTTCCGTTCAGGAAGACAGGGTGGGGAGGAAAAAAAAAATCCACCCCCGGCAGCACAGAGTTGTAGCCCAGTTCAGTGTCCCAGTGCATCGCTATCGGATGCTGCCCTGGATGCCCAAATGTGTTACATCTTTGGAATCAAAGTCTTTAGGCGCAGAGGGTCCCTGTAGCTAACTTCTTATGTATGAAAAAGCACTCCTGAAACATATACAGTGATGCAAACCATGCTACCTTCACTTAAAAATAAGCTAACTTAAGTAATTGCTAGCATCTGAGCTCCAGGCTATGACCTACTCTCGGGAATCTTATGTGCATCAGACCCTTTGAGGAATCAGGCTGACTCTAAGCATCAAGAAAATCCTTATCTCTGATGAGTTTCCTCTTTTGTCCCGTCCTACCTTCTTCATACTGCTTCTCTTAAGAGAACTCCTCATTAATCAAATATGCTTCAATCCCCACATCAAGCTCTGTATGAACACTAGCCTAAGATAAATATGAAATGTTTTTTTCTGACCCTGTATTAACAGCCTGTCAGGGAATTTCACAGTGATTAGCAAACTAAATGTGAACAATGACAATATAATAATGTAAGTAATTACAGAAGCTATCAGAAGAGGAGATGCTCTTTGCTAGATAACTTCAAGAAGACCTAAGGATAATGCAAATAAAACTAGATTGTATCCCTTCTGTCCATCTGAACATTTTGGCTAAAGTACCAATTTTCTCATAGTACCCCAGTTTGAAGACTATACCCATAGTGATTTTTAGTAAACTCTTCTATGAATAAAATTTGGAGTCCAAATCTTGACAGGGGGCTATGATCTTGTAGTTGATAATTTTATGCCTGCAGACTCTTATGGGAAGATAAAAGTTTTAACTCTTATTTTAAAATTTTAACTCTTATTTCTCTAGTTAAAAAAAAAAGAATGACAACAGGGTACTTGGTCTCATTAGTTTACCTGGCCTATGAAAGTCTTCTCATTTATCAGCCATTTATAAGTCAGATGGCTTGGAGGCAGACAATGTAGAAAGACAATATTGAGAAAAGCTCCCACTTAGTTCAAGTAAGACAGATATGACTCAGTGACAAAAAGATAGTTTCATTTGGAGAATCTAGTGTTGTGCTTCTCACTCTACTATGCAAACTAGTTACCTGGGAATCTTCTCAGAAATTAGATTTCTGGGCCACCCCCATTTCAATACTGAACTGCAAACGTGGTCCAAGGCTCTAAGGAGGTTGTCATAATTCAGTAAACCCCACATATCCTCCCAAATGGACTGAATGCCCACTATCACTTCAATCTGAATTTTTTAAATTGAATTTTGCTTTAAATAAACTAATTTAATTAAAGATTTTTTTCTGCTAAATTTGTATTGACAAGAATTCTAATACTTGGGGGCTGGAGCAATAGCAGAGCGGGTAGGGTGTTTGCCTTTCATGTGGCTGACCTGGGTTTGATTCCCAGCATCTCATATGGTTCCCTGAGCACCACCAGGAGTAATTCCTGAGTGCATGAGCCAGGAGTAAACCCTGTGCATCACTAGGTCTGACTCAAAAAAGTAAAAAAAAAAAAATCTATGTATTAATAAGCTAAGATTCTAGGTAAAATCAGAATTTGAAAGTGATATTCAAAACCTTTTTCATTACTGGCATTCTGTTATTTGTTTGTTTTTTTGTTTTCTTTTCTTATATCGATGGCCTGCTATAAGTGAGAATGACGTGACTGAATCATTGATTTATATGAAAATTAGAAATTGATGAAATTATTCATATATTAATGTTAATAAGCAGGCACTGCTCTAAAGCATAGAAAATCTCTCATTGAACAAACAGTGTCAGTTGTCTAGGAGTTGACATTCTAATGAGGCAGGTAGATAATAGACAACCTTATTTGAACTTGGTATATAGAAAATATATAGTAAGTATATGCCAGGTTGAAATAAGGTCTATATACTTCTGATATGCTAGGTTGAAATGTGGTCTATGCAGTAAAAGTCAGTCAGTTGGTCAGGAATAGCATGAAAATGGCAGGGACAATTGTTCTGCACTTGAAATATTTTCAGGGGTTCAGGGGATAGAGTGATAGTATAGTAGCATTGTAGCACTGTTACCCCATTGTTTATCGATTTTATGCTTGAGTGGGCACCAGTAACATCTCCATTGTGAGAGTTTTTATTACTGTTTTTGGCATATCAAATACACCACGGGTAGCTTGTCGTGCTCTGCAGTTTGGGCGGGATACTCTCTGTAGCTTGCTGGGCTCTCCTAGAGGAACGGAGGAATCAAACCTGGGTTGGCTGTGTGCAAGGCAAACGTCCTACCCACTGTGCTATCACTCCAATTCTAGTAACATAACAAAGCTATATAAAAGATTTTGCAAACACAATAAAACTCTTTTTGATTGGGAAAGCACTTGTCAAAATACTTTACTTCTATTTTAATGATTTATATTTCTAAAACTTATACCAATTCCACTTTATATGTTCAGTGCAGGCCCACTACCAGAGTGCCATATTTATTTGTCATCACAGATTATATAACAATTGGCATTGGACTTAGTTCAGGGATTAAATGTGTATATAATAAATCAAGAGAGAGTCTCTTGCCCGCACGCCTGGCTGTCTTCCCCAGGGCTCCTCGGAGGGGATGGGCTCCAGCTTCCCTCCCTACCCCAGGCAGAGCTCCCGGCGGCCGAAGATCACCGGAACGGAACCTACCTGCAGCCATGCTGGAGGCCCCTCTCCACACGTTTGGACAGGCCTCATGCATGAAGGTACTGGCAGAGTGTGTAATCCCATCAACAGCCAACATCCAGAGAGAGACTTAAAAGCAAGCTCCCAGAAGCGATATCTTTTGCCTACTTCTCCCTCTGGGAGAAACTGGCAATCTTCTGAGAGTTTCCTGCCCCCATGGGACAGCCTTACAAGCTTTCCATGGTGTATTCATATGCAAAATCCAGTACCAAGCTGGATCTCATTCCCCTGACCCTGAAGAGCCCCCAGTACAACATCGTTAAGAGGGCCAAGTCGAGATAGACTTCTGAGATCTCAGGGAAAGACGAAATGAAATGTTACTGAGCCAGCCCGAGAAAACAGTGATTAACGGGATATCATGATCGTGATCGTGATAATAAATCAAAAGCTTAATTATTTTTTTCCAAAATTGAGTCAGGTACTTTGGAAAAATGTTATATTATAGATACTAACATTTTTATAAGAATTCTTCGGACTGGAGCGATAGTACAGTGGGTAGGACATTCGCCTTGCCGCCCCCAGGTTCGATCGATTCCCAGCATCTCATATGGTCTCCCTAGCAACGCCAGGAGCGATTCCTGAGTCCATGAGCCATGAGCCAGGAGTAACCCCTGTGCAACGTCAGGAGTGACCCAAATATCAAAAAAAAAAAAAAATTCTAAAGTGTCCTGTTTATTCTAATATGGTAGAATTGAGCAAAAATGGATAAAAGAATAAACATTAGATGTTTCTAGAATTCCTCCTTTCAACTGTTGCCATTCCTTTTCTATCTTCAGTTTGTTTGTTTATTTATTGGAGCTATGGCTAACTACTGGCTCTGTACCCAAAAATTGCTCCTGGCAGAGCTCAGGAGGCCATACGTGTGTGGGATCAAACCTAGGTTGGGCTGGATACATGCAAGGCAAATACTATCTCTCCAGGTCCTCTCCATTCATTTACTTTTTTAAAAAAATGTTTTCTTTTACACTTTATTTAATTTTATTTTTATTAAGACATCATGATTTACAAAATTTTCCATTAATACAGATGTTTCATGGATAGAATGTCCAACAGTAATTCCACCGTTGGTGAGAATTTAGCTACATTAATTTCCCCAGTTTCCCTTCCACCCTCCAAGTCAGCCCAATAGCTGCACATAACAAATTTACTTCATATTGCTTAATCCAAAATAATAGTAAATAAAATCACCAGAAAATAAATCAATAAAAAATGAATTTGTGATGATTGATTGCATATGATTTTAACATACATAAATAAAGAAATTCAGATCACTTAATACAATATAATTGAATGACTATTCTCATTTATTTAAGTAAGTTTTCAACACTGGCATCTAAAATATATAGCATTAAATTCTATTTTGTATTTGGGTCTCATTGTGTTAATTATAATGTTTTCCCTGTCATTAATAAGATTTTATTTATAATTATTTGCTAATGTATTTTGGATTTACATGTAATAAAAACATACAAATGAAGAATTTTGTAAAGATTAAGAGAATTAAGAAAATGTAAAGGGTAAAATCTGAATAGCTTTGGGGCTGGAGCGATAGCACAGTGGGTAGGGCGTTTGCTTTGTACTAGGCTGACACTGGTTCAATTACCAGCATCCCATATCGTCCCCTGAGCACCACCAGGAGTAATTCCTGAGTGCACGTGCCAGGAGTAACCCCTATGAATTGCCAGTTATGACTCACAAAGCAAAAAAAAAAAAAAATCTGAATAGCCTTATTAAAAATAACGTTTTATCCTAAGAAGGGTGCATTGATTTTATATTTGAAAATGTATTATAAATGTTGCTTTAAGTATATAATAATTAATAGTTTGCAATAAAAATCTCTATAAATGTAAAATTTATATAAATGTAAATGTAAATTCAAGATAAGACCTTGAGTATTCAATATAAAAGAGGTATTAATATTTTATTGAAAAATCTTCTTGCAAACTAGGAATAAACATACCTTTCTTTATCTAGTAGAGGGCAACCATATGCACTACCATATTCAATGCTACATATGGGAACTTTGTCCTGCCCTTTAAAGCAGTTCCTTTTTGCTCCTTGTAAAACTGCTTTCAGTGCTATTTCCTTAAGATGCTACCTGCCCCTCAGGCTTATATTGTTCTTTGCATCTGAATGATAATCTAGCAGGATAGAGAATTCTTGGGGATGTGTTTGTTTATTTCTTTGTGTTTTATTTTTTTTACTATAACCCTCCATTTTCTTTGACTCAAAGAGATCTGCTAACATCTTCTGAACTTTCTTTTGTATTTAAATTTATTTTTTGTTCTTTCTACTTTGAATATTATGTCTCTCTGTAATTTGTCATTTGGAGTACACTGTGTCTTGGAATTTCCCTAGTTTAGACTATTTTCACTGGAATACTTCAGACCTCTAAATCACGAAGCCTATATTCTTCAATTCTGGGAAATTTTTATCAGTGATTTTTTAAAAACTATTTTGTCTTCATAGAATGTGTCTTTCTATTCTTTATTGACTCTAGAGAATCTTATGTGTTTCCTTTTAGACTCATGCCATGGTGTTTCGGTATGCTATTTATTCATTTTCAGACTATTTTCCACCTTCTGACATTTTCCAGCATTCTCCTACTTCTCGTTTTGGATGACCTTAATCTTTTAGTCAGCTGCTATAATTCTGCTGTTCAGATCCTCTATTGAGGTTTTTATATCACTTAACATGTTTTTAAATTCTTTTATTTCTGATGGTAGTAAAATTCTTTTCTATTCGTATATATTTTTCTGCTTTGCTGCCTACCAGTCCACAGTTTCTTTGACTTCATTAAACATCCTCACAATGGTTTTACTAAAGTCACTGGGGCTTTACTGAACTGATTAGTTGCTGGATTGAGCCTTTTTTGTTACTCTTTTCACTTACGGAACTAGCGAGTCTTCGGTGCGTCTTCCCACTTTGGATTTTCTGTGCTCCTACTATACAGTGAATACCATGAAATTTGAAGAAGCTGTCACAAGACAGGAGCTGCAGAGTTGATGTGGCAGAGATTGAGTGTGGAGGCTACTGACCCTAGCCAGAAGGGAGGGAAATTCGCTAATCCCATTCTGAAAAGGCCTCGGGATTGTCAGCCTGAAGATCAATCTACTTGAAGGATTGCAAACTTGTTGAAGTTCAGGAATTGTGGATCTGAACCAACTGTTTTGGTGGAGGAAGTTCGATGTGAATACGAGAAAGATGGGCCTTGCTGGGATAACTCTCCATTTGTTTTCTAAAGACTGGATTTTTTTTTCACAATTTCTAAATTAAACAAGAATTTTAAATTCATGGCCTGTATTCACACAGACAGAAAAAAATGTATTATGCAATTCATCTACTTCCTTTGTTAAGTGTTATAAAGTGCTAGAAGAAAGACCCTCATATTACAAACCATGTCAGTCCTTAAGAATATTGTTTGCACTTGGGAGAATAAAATATGATTTTATTATTTAATACTTGTGGCTCAATACTTATCTTTCTTAAAGTATGAAATAAAATGTAATACAATATATTTTAGATTCCAGAGTTGAAAACTTTTGTATGTAAGTGAGAATAGGCATTTTATTATTCTGTATTAATTGGTTTTAATTTTCTTATTTACATAGGTCAAAGTCATATAGTCATCACAAATTGGCTCTTGGTGATTTATTTTCTTATCATTCAATTTACCAATTCTTAAAGTTATATTGCTTATCCGGCAAGTTTTATATTCTTGGAATAAGCAATATAAAATTAATTTGTTATGTGCCTAAGGGTACAGGTTCGGATTGGGAGGGAAACTGGGGATGTTGGTGGAGGGAAAGTCTCACTGGTAGTGTTGGAACACTAAATGCTTGAAAACCTTTATAATGAACAAATTTGTAGATCACATTGTTTTTAGTAAAAAAAAAAGTGATTAAAAAATGAAAGACAAGTATTTTTTGTAGCAATAGATTACTCAGAGTTGTTAAAACTGTGATGCTCTTGATTGAACACAATTGCCAGTCACCCCAGAAATTTGCTTTTATTTTTCTAATTTATTTCTTTTCATTCATTTCTTTTAATTATGATTTTTTTTTCTAATTTGGTTTTTCCACCTTTTAGTTGGGTCCAGTTTCCAGATCACAACCTATGACACAGCCTTCCTCACATCCTTACATAAATCTACTGCCATCAAGCATCTCCCACTGCTTCTTCCTCATAAAGTCTGAGTACATTTTCCAACATATTTCACTATATACTCAATGAACCCAACTGATTAAACCGTTGTTAATTATTTGATTCACTGTATCACTGTGTCACTGTCATTCCCGTTGTTCATAGATTTGCTTTAGCAGTCGCCATTAACGTCTTCATTTGTCCCTGTCGTGTGCTAGAGTAGCCCAATGGCATCTGCTCGCTCCAGGAGCATGAAGAGCATGTTGTTGTTATGTTTTTGGCATATCAAACATGTCATGGGTAGCTTTCCAGGTTCTGCTTTGAGGGAAAAATAAAATACAATAAAATAAAAATAAAGAGGTTGCAGAGGTTGCATGGCAGCGAATGTGGCTGCATGCTCCAGGAAAAAACAGTGTGCTCTCTCCAGGAGCTTTGTTTTATAGTCTCTGGATCTTGGCCGTTGATGAGATTACATGGAGCCAAGGAGAGTTTGTGGGTGTGACTGCCAAACTACTTGAAAATGGGGGATCCAGGTGGAGGAGGTCCAGTCTCAATCCAAGCAGGTTTGGAGATATCAGCTACAGGTCCCGCATACCTGGGTTTCGCTCTTGGTTCTTCCTTCATGGGTGAGGCTCATCCGAGCATGTGGAGAGTGGCCTTCAGCATGAATTATTTAATTATATTTTTAAAATAATAAATATCAATTAAGATAATGAAAACTGACTAAGTTTTCCAAATTCACTATAGGATGGCTTTTTAGATAACAATTTTTCATTGGCTAGTTAATATTTTTAAAAAGACCCTCAATAAGGAACTGAAATTTAACTTTCATGGAAAGCTAATAGTACAATGGTTAAGTACAAAGGGAAAAGAGAAGAGTAAACTATATTTGTACTAGGTTGCTTTGAAACAGGATATTCAGAAAAGGTTGGATGAGGGTCACATGTTTTCTTCAGATATTATTGAGTGAATTCTGTCCTTCCCAGATCCATATTTTGAAAGCTTAACCCTAAACCAATAAAAGTACCATATATAGAGACTTTTTTTTGCCATCACAAAGATAAAAATTCATCTGCACAGCAGTTATAGTGACAGGTCATATTAGGATTATTTTTCACTTGATTTAGATCTAGCCACACGATGAAGTTTGAAAAGCCTCCTAAAGCT